>NC_058089.1:131406211-131611211 GCF_014858855.1 Bufo gargarizans | reverse complement strand
ACGCAGGATCATTTCTCTGTACAAAAAGAGATGGGGATGCAAGCTATAAAAAACGGAAGAGCCCAGAGACTGTGGCAGATCTGCTACGAAGATGAGAAGAATGCAGCGACACTTGTGCGGAGAACGTTTCAATGTTCAGCAATTTATTTTACAACTCAAACTAACAAAAAACTGAACTGAAGCCGTATGATGTCCCTGAGCCTTGTCCCTTGTTGTCAGAGCTTCAGACCATGGGGATGTCTCGCCGTGGCCGGCACTGCACCACATGCACACCAGGTTGCCTGGCCGTGTTAGGGTTCATGAGCTGGAGCAATCTGCACCCTCAGATCTTTCCAACGTTTTGCTGTCTAATGAATAAAATCTGACGATGCTGGGGCAAGTAACGAGCATCACTCATCTGCTCCTGGAGGAATTTGTCTGCTAATGTGCCGACTGTTTATGGATGAGTCAGACCTCTGTGAGAAGAGACTTTTAAAAACCAAGCCAAATGAACATGACTTATCTTCTTATGACTAAAGTGGATGAAAAAATGTTCTGAGAAGGAGGTCACGAGAGAAAAAAGTCCAGGACAAGCTGAATAACCATATACACTCTAACTTAAGGGGGCGGCCTCGGTACATGATGTGTACGATTGGAGTTGGACCGGACAGCCTGAGATGACTGACTGCCTCCAAGATGGTTTACCCTTCTTCGGGGGCAGCATGGTGCAAATCCCACCCTGAATTTTGTGACAGCCTGGTTGCTAGGGAGACAAAATTCTCACCAAGGCAGCCTGTCAAACTGCATTGTCAGACAATGTATCCCTAACAACCACTCTGACTTCAAGTCTGGGTTGAATTAGCAGAGACCTCCAGGTTGGTGAAGGGAGTATTTATGGCCAAAAAATGCTGCCTGGGCAAAAAAGTATGCAAAGTAACTCCAGGCAGAAAGAGCGGACTATACAATCCACCTATTGGGAGCGACCCTGTAAGTCAATGTCCACCTCCTAGCAGGCCTCACAGTAAAGCCTGGGAGCAGGGCTCGGTCTATATTATGACAAGCAGCTTTATTCACCCGGACCCATTTCACAGGCAGCTACCTCCGACAGGCAGGGGTGGACTGGGAACTTAAAGGGGTTCTCCGGGAAGTAAGAAAATACTTAATTATTACTTCATTATAAATATGTGTGTACTAATAGGACAGCGGCCATTTTGTTTCTCCTAATGATTGCTCCCCAGACAAAACGAGCCATTATGTATTTATAATAAAGTAATATTTACGTATTTTCATTTTCTTAATTCCCGGAGAACCCCTTTAAAATGGCCCTGGAAAAAAATGAAAAATAAAAGTGGCCCCATGTTGTAGGCAGGGTCAAATGGATTGAAGGCGGGTCAACACAAGTAGGCGGGGACAGTAAAAGTAGGCGGGTCATCAATACATCGTGCAGCACAAGAAAGCGCCCCTGCAGAACCAAATACCACAATGCTTCAGCAGACTCAAACATTACAGCGCAGAACATAATACTGCCGCCATCAGTGCAGTGTTCAAATGTATCACCATCCCGAGGATGCAGCTGAATTCAGGAGGGCGCCTGCAGCCGCTAGCATGTTATGTACCTGGCTGGCGGCCATGAGGAGGGCTCGGGCAGCCCCCTGGTCATCTGCCCCCCAGGAAATTTCCCTGTAGGGTCTGTGGCCAGTCCGTCCCTGCTGACAGGTGGCACTTTCTTTCTTTGCATATCAGATAAGTGGATGCACAGGCGATGCACAGCGAGCCCTCGTCCTTTATATTCCAGTAGATCCTCGGAGCAGCGGATGTTGTGAGACAAACTTATTTAAACACAACTGGAATAAACTGCAGGATGAATGCGTCACATAAACAGAATAGAAGGATGAACGGAGTCCTCGCTATATGATCAGAGCGTTAAGCTGCGGCATATTGTGGACGGTGAGGAAGCCCCAGTTAAACTATTGGGGGGCACAAATAATGTCTGATGTGCTTGTCATTTGTTCACTGGAGCTTACAATCTAACGGGCATACGGCAGGGCCTCATTATTCTGCTGCTTACAGACTACACGGCATGCATACAGCCCATGGAGCCCTCATTAAAGGAAAGGAAGATTCAACATTCCACTTAATTTTAGAAAAATATATTACATAAAGGAAACGTGAAGCTTTGCTCGTGGTTTACATCTAGTATATTGCGCCAAAAAAGCCAACTGAAACACGCCACACATATCACAGACAGATGTGAGAGGGGAGCAGCTCTGCTGGACGGGTGACAGTCACAGAGCAATGACATCTGCAGGAACACGCTACATGGATACCGACCCCCAGAAACAGAATTAACCGAGGACCGGTAGATGAATACACAATGTACGTACGCCATACGTCCCCACACAATGGTGGACTCTATAACCTGTCTGCAGGAGATCGCAGGACGAGCTGGATCCTAATCAGATCACAACCTGTAATAATGAGTTTATATCTATCTACGCAGCTGTCATTTAATGCACCAGTCAGGAATATCTCCACCAATATTACTAACTGCCCTGAATGCGAATATTCTGTACTGATTTCTCTAAAGTCTGGAAAGTCTTACCACTATACGGTATTAACATGGCCGCCCTTCAAGCCATATTGTGCGATACTGACTGCTGAGCCCATGTATCTAAGCTTATTACATAGCTAATATAAGCCTTTCTCATGTGATCTACTAGCTACAGCGTACGCCATAAATGTCCGATAGGTGGAAATCCTTCTCATCAGTATTATGGCCGTCCGCGGACAGATGTGGAGAGTGCCACATCCAGGTGGAGACTGGAGAGAGGTGGTTTGTTGGGGGCAAATTATAATGCCGAATGCCACAGCTCGGTGCAGATCAGAAAGGTTTACCGAATGCTTAAAGTGGATGGGTGTGGTGCTGAGATGTTGGCTCAGGGTCGGGCAGCGTCCAGTCCTCAGGATACAGATTAGTTACATGAGACAACATGACAGAGCAATTGCAGCTCTGTCCACACTCAACATGTCCCACCATACACCACCAACATATATGTAATTGTACAGGCAAAAATGGCATACACCGCCCGTGGGTTACCACTGTAGAAATGTATACTGATGCCACCATAATGGAGGTCAAGAGGACACTGGCCTCCACCAGAGAGTAGAGACCTTTGGATATGCTTGACATATAGGCCATAGATCTCTGCCCCAGTGTGCACTGAGCCTTAACAGTTCTTTACCCAATAGTCAGATGCTTGATAACATTTGGTACAATGTAACTGATGGCCACTAATTCTAGAGACCCTTTTTAAGACTTCTTGTTGCTAGCATACAGTAATGTGTGACATGTACACACAGTCCGTTCCTCACAGAGCGTGCCGTTATCTCACCCCAATAATGGCGTATTGCATGGTGTGGGAGGAAACCTGAAAGAGCCTTCAGAGAAGCCGCGAGGATCATCCTGAGAAAACCCTCAGCACTGAATGGCGCACAGCAATGGTCATCACATAAGTGGACGGCAGTAATTATGGGTTATGATGAACAAAAGAAAAATGTCCTGGGAATAACAAATCCATCTTAATGTAATTGCTGAAGGACAGGTCTAACGTCTTAACAAGTCAATGCAGAAAAATGGACGTTTGAACCTCTATTTTGAGGGATTTTTCTTCACTCTTCCCCGGGGCTTTTCTCCCCTGTGCGCGGTGTTATTGCTTGTGTTCCCACAATGTAATGAAAATAGAGGCCTGGTTACCCTTACAGTATACAGACGGTCAGCCACGAGTCCCACCTGCACATTGCACTCAGTGCCCCCTCTAATCACTGTTACAGTACAGTTTCTACACTGCAGCAGTTTATGGCTTCTGAGGCTCCACGGGTAGCTGTTCCTCAGAATCCACCTCCATTCGTCGTATGCGCAGAGACATGTCACAAGCGCTACCCATTATGGTAAAGAGTTCAATAGTAAGGATCAAACTGAGGGCTCACGGGAGATATTTTTCACTTATTCTATGATTTCAGTCTGATTATTATTATTGGGGATTTGATGACTGCAGTATTTTTAAGCATAATTACACAAAGTATCACAGGTAGGCCCGGTACTAGGCCCGGTACAAGATAAAAGCCTGTATATGGTTGTTTGCAAGCCTAAAATGCAAAGCCATATACTGTCTTGTGTGGCAGATATAAAGGCTGCACCATGTTTTACTGCAAGCTGGAAGCCAACATGTAGATTACCTTTAAGGCTACTTTCACACTAGCGTTCGATCGGATCCGTTCTGAACAGATCCGCTCATATTAATGCAGACGGTGGCTCCGTTCAGAACGGATCCGTTTGCATTACCATGAACAAAAAAAAAAAAAAATTTTTTTTTTGTTCATGATAGTGCAAACGGATCCGTTTTGACTTTACATTGAAAGTCAATGGGGGACGGATCCGTTTGAAAATTGAGCCATACTGTGTCAACTTCAAACGGATCCGTCCCCATTAACTTACATTGTAGGTCTGGACGGATCCGTTTGCCTCCGCACGGCCAGGCGGACACCCGAACGCTGCAAGCAGCGTTCAGGTGTCCGCCTGCTGAGCGGAGGACAAACGGAGCCATACTGATGCATTCTGAGCGGATCCGTATCCACTCAGAATGCATTAGGGCTGGACGGATCAGTTCGGGGCCGCTTGTGAGAGCCTTCAAACGGAACTCACAAGCGGAGCCCCGAACGCAAGTGTGAAAGTCGCCTAATACTTACCCTTTTAATCTATGCTGTTTATTTATTTATTTATTTTATGCACTTATAAAGCGCTACTATATTCTGCAGCACTTTACAGACATTAGCAACCAACTGTCCCCAATGGGGCTCACAATCTAAGATCCCTATCAGTATTTAGTCTTTGAAGTGTGGGAAGAAACCGGAGAACACGGAGGAAACCCACGCAAACACGGGGAGAACATACAAACTCCATGCAGATGTTGTCCTTGGTCGAATTCCAACCTAGGACCCCAGCGCTGCAAGGCACCAGTGCTAACCAGTGAGCTAGTGATGATAATCAGTTATCACCTCTCCTGTGCTCTCTCCCTTCCTTATACTATACACAGCGATAAGCAGGGTGTTCTAGTGATGATAGATAATCAGTTCTCACCTCTCCTGTGCTCTCGCCTTTCCTTATACTATACACAGTGATGTTATCACCTCTCCTGTGTTCCTCCCCCTTCCTTATAGTATACACAGTGATAAGCAGGGTGTTCTAGTGATGATAGATAATCAGTTCTCACCTCTCCTGTGTTCTCTCCTGTCCTTATACTATACACAGTGATAAGCAGGATGTTCTAGTGATAGATAATCAGTTCTTACCTCTCCCGTGTTCTCTCCCTTCCTTATACTATACACAGTGATAAGCAGGGTGTTCTAGTGATGATAGATAATCAGTTCTCACCTCTCCTGTGTTCTCTCCTGTCCTTATACTATACACAGTGATGAGCAGGGTGTTCTAGTGATGATAGATAATCAGTTCTCACCTCTCCTGTGTTCTCTCCTGTCCTTATACTATACACAGTGATAAGCAGGATGTTCTAGTGATAGATAATCAGTTCTTACCTCTCCCGTGTTCTCTCCCTTCCTTATACTATACACAGTGATAAGCAGGGTGTTCTAGTGATGATAGATAATCAGTTCTCACCTCTCCTGTGTTCTCTCCTGTCCTTATACTATACACAGTGATGAGCAGGGTGTTCTAGTGATGATAGATAATCAGTTCTCACCTCTCCTGTGTTCTCTCCTGTCCTTATACTATACACAGTGATGAGCAGGGTGTTCTAGTGATGATAGATAATCAGTTCTCACCTCTCCTGTGTTCTCTCCTGTCCTTATACTATACACAGTGATGAGCAGGGTGTTCTAGTGATGATAGATAATCAGTTCTCACCTCTCCTGTGTTCTCTCCCTTCCTTATACTATACACAGTGATAAGCAGGGTGTTCTAGTGATGATAGCTAATCAGTTCTCACCTCTCCTGTGTTCCTCCCCCTTCCTTATACTATACACAGTGATAAGCAGGGTGTTCCAGTGATGACATATAATCAGTTCTCACCTCTCCTGTGTTCTCTCCTGTACTTATACTATAGACAATAATGAGTAGGGTGTTCTAATGATTACATATAATCAGTTCTCACCTCTCCTGTGTTCTCCCTGTCTTTATACTATACACAATGATAAGCAGGGTGTTTTAGTAATGATAGATAATCAGCCGCTCTGGTCCTGCGTGCTGGCTCCTTTATGCCGATCTTCCACTCTGTGACTTGCTTGGACATGATCACCTGCTCTGCTGCAGCCAATGACTGACTTCATTGGTGATGTGTCTCTTGTGAACACCAGTCATTGGCTGCAGTGCAGCACACGATCATGCCCATGTCGGGGAGGAAATAAGCAAGGCATGGACCTGAATATAGATACATGGGAGCCGGAGTGCAGGAGCGGAGCTGCGGATAGAGTTCTTCCCCTAGCGGAGGCTGCGTCTCCTGTAAAGACTTATATATTCCCAGACAACCCTTTATGGCAGTGCTGAATACAGCAGCTGCACTTCTTACAGGTTTCTTCATTCCCATTTAGACTTGCACATGATTCTCAGCATCTCCAGGGCAGACATTCACAGCTTTTCTAATGTCTTCTGAGAAATTGAGAAAATGTCAGTAATTTCAGAAACTGCATTCCAATAAATATGATTTATGTTCTCTCTCAGAAGCCTGATTACTTACATGATAATGAGAAAAGGCCAAATTTTACCATTTTACTGCAGGAAATGTATTACTAAATTATTGGCCATTTATGAAGGGGTCGGAGTGTGATAAAATGCAGGAGTCATACTCAGAACCTGGGCTTATTGACAGTGTAGCCCCCACATCGACCCCCTAGGTACTCGTATGTCCTCCAGGTTAATTTGTGACTGGGATGCCCGCAGGTGACATGGAGCAATGTGAGTGATGACCAGCTCTGTACAGCACTGCAGAATATGGTGGTGCTATATGAACAAAATATCCCAACCCTTGACCCTGGTGGGGGAGCGTTTGACAAAGACTCTCTGGCACCAGGTGAGAGTATAGAGAACACCAGCTGCTTCTGCTCGGCAATCCTTTGGGTGGTTTTGTGCAGACTGAGCTCAGAGAAACCATTTACTCCTTACAGGACGCGCTGACAGGTAGGACGCTGATTTCATTAGGGGAGCATGACATATATGTGAGTCACTGACTGGGATGTGCAGGTGCTGCCCATCTGTTCAGCCGCAGTACAGCCATGTGAACGCGCAGATGCTTTAACAGCCATGTGCAAAGAGCACACTGACATCTCAAAGTGCAACGTGTGCAGAAATACAATCGCTGCAGTCAGCGCAGGCCTGGGAAATACTATGTGGATGGAACTGACAATATATACTCTGCCCTGTCTCCCTGCCGTTGGTGAGCGCTGACAGTGTATGATTCTTCCCCAGCGCGCTCAAACACTAACCAGCTGCGGGGACAGTCATATAAAGTATAACAGTCCTATATAGAGACGGGCCGAGTGTATACTGGATATAGTCAGTTCTATCCATATATATGAGGGAGCAGTGATCCCTGCCAGCCCTGTGAATGTTCCTTTAGAGGGCGCTGCTAACGGGCACTTCAGAGGCAGGTTTGTTATACAAATGTATAAATTCACTTAATAAAGTATATTAGAAAAACTTTCCTTGTCACATCCCCTTTATATTACCATAAATAAATGACTTCCACAGTCATCTCTCTACAGCGAGACATAGGACGTCTGACAATAGTTTTCTGATCAGATGAGCAGATATTACATTGAGTGCGTAAAACATTCAGCATCAGAAGCAGCTGGACTAATAGGAAAGCTAAACGCAAATGCAATGTATTCCCTCCGTCGGCTCTACAGTTCTCCACGATGAATGTGATGCATCTAATGATGTGGAGAGATGTCATCCACAGGATTGTCGGTACAGGCTGGCAGTCTCACCGGTCACAGGGTAGTACTGGGGCTGGATGAAAGGGAACCGGTGATCCCCATGATGGCAGGCATTGGATGAGTTACTATACGCAATGGAGGATCAGGCCTGAAGACCAAGAGACAATAAGGTGCCCACTGCTCCCATCGCTGGGGGCGGCCGGTCTGGTAATTGCCGCCTACATTTGTAACATTTCCTATAATAAAAGCCTCTTACAAACCTCCGGACGCCACATTTCCCGCAGTAAACCCTCGTTACAAACTCTGCTTTCTCTTTAACACTGTGGTTTAATGGAAGAAACGGTATTTCATGGATCTGGCATTATAAATGGGTGACTGACACTACGGTGGAATGAATGCCTGAGACAGACTTGTGTAAATATACAAAACTGGATCTAATATATTCGTGAAATGTTAGAGCAGAGAGGAAAGTGGGCTGATGAGGTCAGCCAAACATGCCCGCTCCGCAGCCAAAGCCTGTCACTGTCCATCATCCTAATCAATAAAATACCACTGGTTGGCTTAAGAAGCAAAGAGAAATGCTGCGGGAAGAGGAATCTCTGCCCCATTCACCATGGGCTCTCCCCAGAGCACAGAACCTGTAAGGTGCCCGAGGGCTCTGCACACAAGGGTTGGGAATGAGCCGCAGCATGAAGGAAGCGGACAGGACAAGTTCAGCTGTGAGATACCAGATTCACGGGTGCGCAGGAATTTACTATTTAAGGAGACCCTCCACTGGGTATAAATTATACTCCTGCACCCTCCATCATCTGGAGCAATCAATCTAGACTCATACATGGAAGGGATGACTGATCCCTCTCATACCACAGGCACGTACTGATCCCTCCGAGCAGATAGCCATATCCTGCCCACTCCAATGTAATTCAGCACAGATTTTGGTGGGGTTAATACATCCATAAAACTTTTGATCTGAGGAAGGAGGCTCCATAAGAAAATCAAGAAGCCCTGTGCCCCTCTCTCTCTATTACTTAAAAATGTGTCCCCTTCTTCAATTGAGGGAGATACAAGGATTTCCATATCCGATCTACTGTCCAGCCGAGAGATGAGCCTGAGGTGTCGAGCAGCAGCATAAAAATACTAATTATGCCAAGCATGCATGTTTATGGTGAGGTAGGTACAGTTTATTAGCAATCTGCTGAATGGCCAATAACAGACCTACAGTACAGGCGTCTGTCCACAAACATGAACGTCGTGATCGACCGAGCATGCACATTAAGAATCAGGCGTAACGAATCCAACATGACTGATCATTGCGGCTAATGTTAGTGGTAGCAGCAAAGAACCCTTTCATGATGTGGAAGTAGAACTACAGAATAGAATTCTCAGGTCTCAATGCAGCTGCACATTTCATACATGCTGAATATATGGACATTATCCCAGCGCTGCCTTTAGCTTTCAAACTACGGAGGAGAAAAGCAATCTGCAGATGACAGAGGTGAGAGGTGCTGACACAGCGACATGGAAACGTTAGAGCCCTGTGAGTGGACGCTCCTCTGGGGCCCGACTCCTGCAGGTCCTGAACACCACTGGCATGGGGCCCGGCTAACCGAACACGCTGTCCACACATGGAAATTACCACTTACAGCCAGGTCCATAAATATTGGGACATGGACACAATGTAACATTTTTGGCTCTATACACCACCACAATGGATGTGAGATGAAACGGACAAGATGTGCTTTACCTGCAGACTGTCAGCTTTCCCTGCAGACTGTCGGCTTTCCCTGCAGACTGTCGGCTTTCCCTGCAGACTGTCGGCTTTCCCTGCAGACTGTCGGCTTTCCCTGCAGACTGTCGGCTTTCCCTGCAGACTGTCGGCTTTCCCTGCAGACTGTCGGCTTTCCCTGCAGACTGTCGGCTTTCCCTGCAGACTGTCGGCTTTCCCTGCAGACTGTCGGCTTTCCCTGCAGACTGTCGGCTTTCCCTGCAGACTGTCGGCTTTCCCTGCAGACTGTCGGCTTTCCCTGCAGACTGTCGGCTTTACCTGCAGACTGTCAGCTTTACCTGCAGACTGTCAGCTTTACCTGCAGACTGTCAGCTTTACCTGCAGACTGTCAGCTTTACCTGCAGACTGTCAGCTGTACCTGCAGACTGTCAGCTGTACCTGCAGACTGTCGGCTTTACCTGCAGACTGTCGGCTTTACCTGCAGACTGTCGGCTTTACCTGCAGACTGTCAGCTGTACCTGCAGACTGTCGGCTTTACCTGCAGACTGTCGGCTGTACCTGCAGACTGTCGGCTTTACCTGCAGACTGTCGGCTTTACCTGCAGACTGTCAGCTGTAATCTGAGGGGATTTATATCCAAATCAGGTGAACGGTGCAGGAATTACAGCAGTTTGCATCTGTGCCTCCCACTTGTTAAGGGACCAGAAGTAATGGGGCAATTGTCTTCTCAGCTGGTCCATGGCCGGTGTGTGTTATTCCCTCATTATCCCAATTACAATGAGCAGATACAAGGTCCAGAGGTCATTTCCAGTCTGATATCTGCATATGGAATCTGCTGCTGTCAACTCTCAAGATGAGATCCAAAGAGCGGTCACTATCAGTGAAGCCATCATTAGGCTGAAAAACACCACAACCCCATCGGAGAGACAGCAGAAACATTAGGCCTGGCCAAAACAACTGCTGGAACATTCTTATAAAGAAGGAACGCACCGGTGAGCTCAGCAACACCAAAAGACCCGGAAGACCACGGAAAACAACTGTGGTGGATGAGCGAAGAATTCTTTCCCTGGTGAAGAAAACCCCCTTCACAACAGTTGGCCGGATCAAGAACACTCTCCAGGAGGTAGGTGTATGTGTGTCAAAGTCAACAATCAGGAGAAGACTTCACCAGAGTGAATACAGAGGGTTCACCACAAGATGGAAACCATTGGTGAGCCTCAAAAACAGGAAGGCCAGATTAGAGTTTGCCAAACAACATCTAAAAAAGCCTTCACAGTTCTGGAACTACATCCTATGGACGGATGAGACCAAGACCAACTTGTACCAGAGCGATGGGAAGAGAAGAGTATGGAGAAGGAAAGGAACTGCTCATGATCTAAGCATCCCACCTCATCAGTGAAGCGTGGTGTCATGGCGTGGGCATGTATGGCGGCCAATGGAACTGCTTCTTATTGATGATGTGACTGCTGACAAAAGCAGCAGGATGAATTCTGAAGGGTTTCGGGCAATATTATCTGCTCATATTCAGCCAGATGCTCCAGAACTCATTGGATGGCGCTTCACAGAGCAGATGGACAATGACCCAAAGCATACTGCAAAAGCAACCAGAGTTTAAGGGAAGAAGTGGAATGTTCTGCAATGGCCGAGTCAATCCCCGGACCTGGATCCGATTGAGCATTTCACTTGCTGAAGACAAAACTGAAGGGAAAATGCCCCAAGAACAAGCAGGAGCTGAAGACAGTGGCAGTAGAGGCCGGGCAGAGCATCACCAGGGATGAGACCAGCGTCTGGGGATGTCTATGCGTTCCAGACTTCAGGCTGTAACTGACTGCAAAGGATTTGCAACCAAGTATTAAAAAGTGAAAGTTTGATTTTATGATTATTATTCTGTCCCATTACTTCTGGTCCCTTAACAAGTGGGAGGCACAGATGTAACTGCTGTAATTCCTGCACCGGTCACCTGATCTGGATGTAAATCCCTCAGATTACAGCTGACAGTCTGCAGGTAAAGCTGACAGTCTGCAGGTAAAGCTGACAGTCTGCAGGTTAGGCTACTTTCACACTTGCGTTCAGAGCGGATCCGCCCAAACGGATCCGCTCATATAATGCAGACGATGGGATCCGTTCAGAACGGATCCGTCTGCATTATATTGTAGAAAAAATTCTAAGTGTGAAAGTAGCTTCAGACGGATCCGTCCAGACTTTACATTGAAATTCAATGGGGGATGGATCCGTTTGAAAATTGAGCCATATAGTGTCAAATTCAAACGGATCTGTCCCCATTGACTTACATTGTAAGTCTGGACGGATCCGCACGGCCAGGCGGACACCCGAACGCTGCAAGGAGCGTTCAGGTGTCCGCCTGCTGAGCGGAGCGGAGGCCAAACGCTGCCAGACTGATGCATTCTGAGCGGATCCGCATCCACTCAGAATGCATTAGGGCTGGACGGATGCGTTCGGGGCCGCTTGTGAGAGCCTTCAAACGGAACTCACAAGCGGAGCCCCGAACGCAAGTGTGAAAGTAGCCTAAAGCTGACAGTCTGCAGGTAAAGCACATCTTGTCCGCTTCATTTCACATCCATTGTGGTGTATAGAGCCAAAAATGTTACATTGTGTCCATGTCCCAATATTTATGGACCTGACTGTATATAAAGAAACAACGTGATCCCCAAAAATATCACTATCCACTGAAAACTAGAAGCAAATTGCACATCTACACAGTGGAAACAGCGCAACAACAGAAAAGTCTTTTTCTTACTACTTACTCATATTACACCAGTTCAGCAACATCACCCAGGAAGCATTACAAATCTGTAGTATGTCATCACAGGGACCTAATGACATCACAACAAAAAACTGCTGCTGTCATTATTGGTGTGCATTTAGTTCAACATAAGATTAAAGGCTATGCACACCTGTGGAGGCAATTTCTTTGTATAATTGCATTGTACTAATTTTAAGCTAAAAAAAACATTTGGAGTCCTTTTCTTTGTATAGGGCTGAGATTCTCTAGTAGCAGGATCTGTATTTTTACTCTGTTCTGTCAGCCAGGTGATGACTCCGTCTCTCTGACCTTCTGAACACTCTCTATAGCTCAATCCTTTTGTTACTGATGTAAGGGTTATTAGACGGCTATTCTACGTAAACAGTTCAGGCAATATGACACGGTGGAAGGCGCAGAAACGGCCCCCGTGAGACACCAGTTTCATGTGCACTTCTCCTCTCGGACATGGGCTGCTGGCATTACTTGTGATATGCATTACATCCATGAATGCCAGAGCGGCCTCCTGCTCATCCCATCACAGCAATGCGTTACTTATCCGATGGCGCCAAATCTATCCTCCCTGACAAGACCTATTTCTACAGATTGAAGATGTCCCGTTATTTACAGCCCTCACAGATAATTGTGCAGGGGGAGCACAGTGGTGAAGGCAGCTGCGTTGGTGGAGACACAATTTCAGTCAAGCATCTCAACATTAAAATCCTCCTCAGAGCTGTGCGATCGCTTTAATTCCTAGAAATGCCATAAGCAAGCATGATAAAGCTACACTCAGGGCACACACCGGTGTAGGTAGCTGATGCAGACATCTATAATAGATCACAGATGTGGGGCGTTCTGGTGACGGCCGCACTTTGCAGGTCCCAACTCTCCCACACTCAGTAACTGCAGCCCAGCATCATGTCGCCCTGGACATCTACAGCCAGCTCACCACCGGGCCACGGCGCTTTATGTCTCTACCTCTGAGTGTTTGTGGCTTTTCCAGAATACTCCACAATTACACAACATGGTCAACCACGGCAGAAGAGAAGTGTCTTTTACATCCACAAGTATCAGCATCCCTTTCGTTCTGAGCAGATTTAGCATTCCTGTCACAAGAAGCAGACATGGACCCAGGACAAGTCCATTCTCTGCTTCTCCTCATCTCTTCACTTCTTCCTCATATTTATGGAATGTGACGACCAAAAACTCTGCCTTAAATCATCAACACTTGTTGACATTTTCTTTTCTTTTTTTTGCAAAATATATTAATGAACGGTTCCCTAAAAATGCAGCTTTACATAAATGCAGCGGGAGATTCTGTGGGAGATTTGGCTCCGTCCATAGCAGCTGCCAGGATTTTAATTGATCAAAGTGGATTTGTTTTCTAAACAAGAACATTCCATCATATGTGAAGGGAAAAGTTCAGCCATATGTGACCGTGAGCACCCGTGTACTGACTTATCTGCCGCATCAGTCAGGGCTGATACGCACGACCATTGCCAGCCCGCAAAACACGGACAACACACGGAACGTCCGGCCCATAATAGAACAGTCCTATCCGTCTCCGTAATTCAGACAAGAATAGGACTTACCCTAACTTACCACTAAGAACTGCTGTTCGAAACGCGTCAAGGTTGCTGCACTTGTGGGTGGATGTCCTGTTTATATGTCTACTGCCTGAATAAAAGACGAAGATTTTAGCTACCAAAATCGTGAGTGCTGGAATTTCATTGTGCTTTAATATCAAGCAGGGGGTTCGCTCTCCACATCTCTTGCAGTGCCACTGAAGTAAATGGGTCCACAAAAATGCAGATGGGGTACGGACCAAAACAATGGTCGTGTACATGAGCCCTTATAAGGAACAAACTACTGAGCAACGGGCTATGCTGACCGCTAGCCGAGGGAGACCAAAGTAAAGGAACTTTAAGCTGCAATTGTTTAGTTACATCATTCGGTCGTTCATGATACATGGACACATCCCAGGAGCCAGGTATGTGCCCAAACAATCACGGCTGGTGCCCACATTCAGCAGGGTTCTAGATTTCTCTATCATTCAGATATCTCAGCTCCAGGCTTTAGTATTGAGTCCATCTAATATAGATTTATGCACTTGTCTCGTCTTTTATCATGTTCCCTGGTTCACTCTGACAGACATCAGGCGGATAAACACCTGTCTCATCTGCTATGGGGGTCACAGGGCTCAGTAATTGGCAGGTGACTTGCTTTATGACTTATAGAAAAAGGTGGACAGCAGATAATGATCAACGACACATCGGCTCTGATGAGATTAGATGAGAGAACATGAAGTAACTCTCAGGACCCGCAACACTTTCTCCATTGGCTTTGTTTTCCATTTTCCTTCCTAATGCACCCAGAACTCTGTCCGCACATTTCATGAGCCCTCTCCATCATCAAAATATTCTCATAAATCCCCTTCAAAGCTGCCGAGATGAATTATCACCCAGCAGAGATTAATGAACATGTCTATCAGATTCTGGAAAAAAATAATCATAGCCAAATACAGGATCATGAGGTTAAAAGCATTTGCCGGACGTTTCCCAAAAAGATAAGAGTTAAAACTGTCAGGGGTTAAGATGGGAAAAAATCAGGCGAAGAACTGCCTGGCGAAGCCTCATAAAACAACTCCCATCAGGTACACTGGTGAGTAATCAGAAAATATAAAATGGATCTGGAAATTCTTCAGACCCTTTCACTTATTCACATTTCATGATATTGTTCCTTGTAACATAGTTTGTAAGGCAGAAGAGTCCTCTGTCCATCCAGTTGGGCCTGTTATCCTGCACGCTGATCCAGAGGAAGGCAAGAACTGTGAGGTAGAAGCCAATATTCCCCACTTTAGGAGAAAAAAAATCATTCCCGACTCCAATCAGACATCAGAATAACTCCCTGGATCAACGACCCTAACGACGCTATAGCCTGTAATATTATTACACTCCAGAAATACATCCAGACCCCTCCTGAACTCTTTTAGTAAATTCACCATCACCACCTCCTCAGGCAGAGAGTCCATAGTCTCACTGCTCTTACTGTACAGAGTCCATAGTCTCACTGCTCTTACCGTAAAGAGTCCATAGTCTCACTGCTCTTACAGTAAAGAGTCCATAGTCTCACTGCTCTTACAGTATAGAGTCCATAGTCTCACTGCTCTTACAGTAAAGAGTCCATAGTATCACTGCTCTTAAAGTAAAGAATCCATAGTCTCACTGCTCTTACAGTACAGAGTCCATAGTCTCACTGCTCTTACAGTACAGAGTCCATAGTCTCACTGCTCTTACAGTATAGAGTCCATAGTCTCACTGCTCTTACAGTACAGAGTCCATAGTCTCACTGCTCTTACAGTACAGAGTCCATAGTCTCACTGCTCTTACAGTATAGAGTCCATAGTCTCACTGCTCTTACAGTAAAGAGTCCACAGTCTCACTGCTCTTCCAGTAAAGAGTCCACAGTCTCACTGCTCTTACAGTATAGAGTCCATAGTCTCACTGCTCTTACAGTAAAGAGTCCATAGTCTCACTGCTCTTACAGTAAAGAGTCCATAGTCTCACTGCTCTTACAGTATAGAGTCCATAGTCTCACTGCTCTTACAGTAAAGAATCCATAGTCTCACTGCTCTTACAGTATAGAGTCCATAGTCTCACTGCTCTTACAGTAAAGAGTCCATAGTCTCGCCGCTCTTACAGTATAGAGTCCATAGTCTCACTGCTCTTACAGTATAGAGTCCATAGTCTCACTGCTCTTACAGTATAGAGTCCATAGTCTCACTGCTCTTACAGTACAGAGCCCATAGTCTCACTGCTCTTACAGTAAAGAGTCCATAGTCTCACTGCTCTTACAGTACAGAGTCCATAGTCTCACTGCTCTTACAGTATAGAGTCCATAGTCTCACTGCTCTTACAGTACAGAGCCCATAGTCTCACTGCTCTTACAGTATAGAGTCCATAGTCTCACTGCTCTTACAGTAAAGAGTCCATAGTCTCACTGCTCTTACAGTATAGAGTCCATAGTCTCACTGCTCTTACAGTAAAGAGTCCATAGTCTCACTGCTCTTACAGTATAGAGTCCATAGTCTCACTGCTCTTACAGTATAGAGTCCATAGTCTCACTGCTCTTACAGTATAGAGTCCATAGTCTCACTGCTCTTACAGTAAAGAGTCCATAGTCTCACTGCTCTTACAGTACAGAGTCCATAGTCTCACCGCTCTTACAGTAAAGAGTCCATAG
This sequence comes from Bufo gargarizans, assembly GCF_014858855.1. NCBI lineage: Eukaryota > Metazoa > Chordata > Amphibia > Anura > Bufonidae > Bufo > Bufo gargarizans. The sequence continues at coordinate 131,594,557 of NC_058089.1, read as the reverse complement.
TCTCACTGCTCTTACAGTACAGAGTCCATAGTCTCACTGCTCTTACAGTATAGAGTCCATAGTCTCACTGCTCTTACAGTATAGAGTCCATAGTCTCACTGCTCTTACAGTATAGAGTCCATAGTCTCACTGCTCTTACAGTATAGAGTCCATAGTCTCACTGCTCTTACAGTAAAGAATCCTCTTCTATGTTTGTGTAGAAAACTTCTTTCCTCCGGACACAGAGGATGTCCCCTCGTCACAGTCACAGTCCTGGGGATAAATAGATGATGGGAGTGATCTCTGTACTGACCCCTGATATATTTATACATAGTAATTAGATCTCCCCTCAGTCGTCTTTTTTCTAAACTATATAACCCTAATGTTGATAATCTTTCAGGGTACTGTAGTTGCCCCATTCCAGTTATTACTTTAGTTGCCCTCCTCTGGACCTTCTCCAGCTCTGCTATGTCTGCCTTGCTCACTGGAGTCCAGAACTGTACACAGTACTCCATGTGTGGTCTGACTAGTGATTTGTAAAGTGGCAGGACTATCTTCTCATCACCAACATCTATGCCCCTTCTGATGCAGTCCATTATCTTATTGACCTTGGCAGCAGCTGCCTGACACTGGTTTCTACAGCTTAGTTTGCTGTTCACTAGAATTCCTAGGTCCTTTCCATGTCAGTGTTGCACCATTTAGTATGTACGGGTGACGTGTAGTATGTACGGGTGACGTGTAGTATGTACGGGTGACGTGTAGTATGTACGGGTGACGTGTATTATTCCCTCTCTTGTGCATAACCTTACCTTTGTCAGTGTTAAACCTTATCTGCCACTTACATTACCATTAATGAGGATCAGTCACTGAGCAAAGCAGATGTGACCAACTGACGTCCGGCGCGGTCCCAATGACCAGGGGGATCACCCAGCTGTGTTCACTGCAGTAAGTGGAAGCTGTGACCGTCACTGTACAGGTTACACACGCACAGCATTATGGTCTGTAGTGAGAACCTTGATGGAGCACATCCTAGCATCAAAGATGTCTTTACATGAGCGCCAGAACTAATTGGGGCGTCCATCCCTAATCATAGCCACCGCGGTTAGCTGCCTGTACCTGCTGCTGTAAGGGGATCGTTCATCCTCAGTTTCCCTCACTTGGCACACTGTTCACATGAGGCCATGTGCTGCCAAAAACAAGGTGATTTTTGGTGCCGCATGGAAGTATTAGCTCATTTGTTGGGCGATCGCCAGCACTTTACGCAGCGCAGTTATTGTGAACGAGTGTTCATATGAACATGCTTCACCAATGACTTTCCGATTCCCAGGTTATATAAAAGGGCTTTTAAAGGGTTTTCCAGGAATTTTATACTGAGGACTAGTGTTGAGCCAATCACGCTTCGGATCATAGATCCAAAGTCGATTTGTTCTAACACTTTGTATTTTTCTAAATAACTGTAGATTTTTATTAGTAGAAATGTATATATTTTCAATAATACAGAAAAAATTAGAAAGAATGAGACATCACAGCACGTGCAGGGGCATTCAAAGGACCACGGAGATGGGGAAGAGTACAAGAGCAGTGTATGTCGCAGTCCGAGTCCCCTATTTATGATCAATGGTCCAATACAGGCACCCCAGGACAAGACAATAGACAAAACACAGAGGGAGGACATGTAGGGGAAAGCGAGGGTGAGACCTCTAGGGGTATGTCGGGTGGGAGTCCCAGGGTAGCCATGTCGCGTGGAATTGCTCCACTGCATTGTTGAGGGATGCTGTGAGATACCTAAGGATCTGATATCATGATCCCTGGCCAACAGCATGGACTTGGTAGGAGGGGTGGTCTGCTTCCAAGACTTGGCAATCAGGGATTTGGCTGCAGTACATAAGGAGAGAAACAGCCTGGAAGAGCACGTATTCAATCCCAGGGGACTGGAGAATGAGTAGGTAGACCTATGGGTCTAGCGGCACGGGGAACATAGAGGGACTGAGTCACCTCCTTCACCTCTTCCCAAAAACGTGGTGATAAGGGCGCATGTCCCAAAAATATGGTAGAGGGAGGGAACCCACGTCGCTCAGGCACTGCCAGCAGATGGATGGGATAGTGGGTTTTCTAGAGTGTAGGAGGGCAGGGGTATGGTACCAGTGCTTAAGCAGTTTGTACTGGGTTTCCCTTTACATGGTGCAAATAGAGGACTGGGCTGCCCTATTCCATATAGTTTGGCAGGTAGAGCAAGAGAGGCGACCCGAGGGCGGTGGTCCATTTATCCATGTATGTGTAATGGGGGGGTCTCACCTTCTGTCGCTGTGGATAAGAGGCAGTAAATAATAGAAATCAGACCTCTCGTCCCAATGCCCAATTGGCACAAACGCTCAAAAGGTGTGGGGAGTGACCGACCTGAAGTGATCCAAAGGTAGTACTCACATAGTGACCGACCTGAAGGTAGTGAAAGCCCTCTGTCTTCAGTACATTCGAATGCTCCTGTAGTTGCGCAAAGGGTTTAAGTGTCAGAGTGGAAGCATCCACAATGTCCGCTAAGCAAAAGGGACCCAACGACGACCAGACCTGGACCATTGGGGCGGTTCAGCTGGAGGGAATAGCTGGGTTGTAGAGGAAAGAGATCATGGAGGAATGCTGTGAGGCTAAAGCAAATCGTCCATAACAAGTATCCCATATGTGTTTTGTAAAAAGCCATCAGTCCCAATAGGGGGGTGTGAGGGGGTACAGGAGTCCGCTGCCACAAAAGGGTATTCGGATGGACTGGGGCAAACCAGAGCTTTTCGATTTCTACCCATTTGGCAAATACCATCTGGGATGCCCAGAATGGGATTACACGGAGAAGGGTAGCCCAGTATTAGTGCATACATTAGGGACAGACAGGCCACCTCTTTGCATAGCCGCAAGCATGACCTTGCAGGGATTGCGATGACGTTTACCTTGCCACACAATATCAAGAATAGCCTGTTGGAGGAGACGCAGTTCCGACATGGGGACACGTACTGGAAGGGTCTCAAAATAGTAAAGCAGTTTCGGGAGAAGGGACATCTTTACGGCTTCTATGCCGTCTAGCAATCATATGTACAGAGGTTTCCACTTAAGGGGAGTTTGACCATCGCAGAAGGGGCAGAGTAAAAACTGAGAATGGCTTGTAGGTTGGGTCCTGAAACGACAAAGGGTTTCAAATAGAAAAGACCAGGCGAGCCGATCGATGGCCTTCTCCGTGTCAAGGCTCAGTATCACTGTGGGAGTCGCCACGTCAATCAGATTGAGGACCCAACGGGTGTCGATAAGTAATGAATCCCACTTGATCTTTATGGAGCCACACATTCAGACGGGCTGCAATGATGCGGGTGAAGCGTCTTAGGTCTGCATTAAGTAGGGCAATCAGCCTGTAACTTGAGAAGTCCGGGGGTCCTTGCCTGCTTTATGGATTACTACAATGTGGGAGGATAGCATGGATGAAGAGATTGGGGAACCTAGAAGGAACAAATTAAATAGGGCCAGGAGATGGGGGGAGAGCTCAGATCAGAATGTCTTATAGTACAGGTCCATGAACCCATCAGACCCTAAAGATCTGCCCGAGGGGAGGGTTTTGATCACATCCGTTAGTTCTTTGGCGGTTATGGGGCTGTTTAAGGAGGCCTCCTGGGAGAGTTTAGGTAACTGACAGAAGGTCAGATAGTCCCGTATGTGGGGTAGGGCGTGTGTTTGTAGCGATTAGATTGTACAGCTGGGCGTAGTAGTCACAAAAGCAGCAGGCGATAGCATCGGGGTGGTATTGGGGCCAGCCAGCCAAGTCTTTCACCACTTGGAGAGCACGATTGGAGGCAGCGCCCCGTGATTGACGGGCTAGGATCGTGTGTGCTTTGTTACCCTTCTCATAATATCGCTATCTAGAGTAAAGCAACATACGTTCAACATTGTGCATGGTGGTGTCTTTCAGCTTTGTGCGGGCCGCCACAAGCTCTCGGAGAAGAGAAAGACTCAGCCTGGTATGTAGTTGGGTTTGTAGAGAGTTGATTTGCGCTGTGAGTTCCCGGAGTTCTACGTTTTTTGAGCAATGCACTGGCCACATACTACTGCCTTGTAGGCTTCCCAGAGCACAGCCAGCGAGGAGACCAAGTTGGCGTTCTCGCTAGAGAATGTTTTGATGTACTGCTCGACGGGTGGACGGGGATTTTAACAAGGAGTCGTTTAGGCTCCAATGACAGGTGCGCTGCAGTATGTGTTAGGGGGAAAGAATGAAAGTGACAGGGGAGCGGTCTGACCAGGAAATGAGCCCAATAGAAGTCATCCTCAGGGTCAGGGCATTACCCAAAAAGTAGTCTATCCAGGTGTGGAGCTTATGGAGGTAAACATTCTGCCCGAGCGGTTATCCACCCTCCGGAGGTCATAGCGGGCGAATCGCCGGATCATGCTGCGAAAGTCCCTTGCTATGCAACATTGGGTAGAAAGGAGGGACGACCTATCTGCATTCTCAGAGAAGATTATGTTAAATCCCCTCCCAGGATCCACGCAGCCGGGGGCCCGCCACATGAACAGAAGCTGTGAGGTGTTAGGGGCATAGATATTACAGAGCACGATAGGGCGGCCCTGGAAATCCCCTTCTAGGATGACATAGCGGCCAGCTGGGTCAATATGGGAGGTGGTCACCGAAATGGGACAGGAGGCAGACCGCAGTATGGCAATGCCCGCTTTTCGACGGCTATGGTTAGCTAGGAAAGCATGGGGGTAGTAGTGTTTAGCGAAATTAAAGGATCCCGCCTGGTCAAAGTGGGTTTCCTGTAGGAATGCCACATCCGCCTGCAAATTGTGGAGCTCCCGAAGTACTAAACATGTCTTACCTACTTCAAGGATAGGTACTGTGGGGGAAGTAAAAAGGCGTCCACTCCAGGGAACGGATCTGGACCCATTCAATCTACGTGTTAATGTACCCCCAATGCTGTACGGAGAACGTTCTCTGCACAGCATTAAAACGAAGAGTCAGAACAAATCAACTTCGGGTCTACGGTCCAAGTTCGATTCACTCAACACTACTGAGGAGCTATCCTCTGGATAGGTGATCAGTATCTGATCAGTGGGGTCCAACACCCGAGACCCCCACAGATCAGCTGTTTGAGAAGACACCGGCACTCGCAGATCACCGTGGCCTTTTCGCAGCTTAGCCTAGGTCATGTGGCGTCACATTCATCAATCACGTGGCCTAGGCACAGCTCAGCCCCATTGAAGCGAATACCAAGCACAATGGCTATACGATGTACGGCGCTGTGTTTAGTGAGCTGAGAGACGGTTTCTGCGAGTGTCGGTTTGGCGGGGGTTCCTGGTGTCATCTCCACAGATCAGCTACTAATGGGTCATCAGTTCAAAAGTCTTGGAAAACCCCTTTAAAGGGGTCCTCTCACTTCAGAAAACTGCATTTATCATGTAGAGGAAGTGAATACAAGGCACTTCCTAATATATTGTGATTCTCCATATTGCATATTTTGCTGGCTGGATTCATTTTTCTATCACATTATACACTGCTTGTTTCCATGGTTACGACCACCCTACAGTCCATAAGTGGTCGTCGTGCTTGCGTACTATAGGAGAAAGCACCAGCCTATGTGTGCTTCCATGTTCCCAGCCACCAAACAAGCTAGTGCTTTTTCCTATAGTGTGCAAGCACGACCACTGCTGCTGGACTGTAGGGAGGTTGTAAGGAGGCAATATGGAGAATCACAGTACATTAGGAAGTGCCTTGCACTTCCTCTACATGATAAATGCAACTTGCTGAAGGGAGAGGACCCCTTTAACCTTGTAAATCCTGGATGATCATGTAAAAAGGCCTTTTGCAGTTTAATCTGTTATTGCCAGCATCATATGCAGTAAATGCTGTAGGGCCCCCGCATTATTGGCACTACCCCTAACCCCAGTGATAAATATCACATACACATGCGCTGTCTGTATCACGTTTGGCATTACTGTGCCAGTGTATCCTATTAACCACATGATGCCCATTCACAGTCTTAAAGGAGCCGCCTATGGCTTTCATCTTGGTTACTATCATTTACTGCTTCCTCAGCAATTAACGCAGAAACAGCTCTGCTGTAAAAATGCAATCACGTTCTAAATGCTCCGAAATTATCTATTTCCCCTTTCTGAAGGTAGGAGCGCGGCATTTCCAGCTGGAGCGTTTACTTTTTCTATTTCTCTCGTTTTTTATTTCTAACAATCCTGTTTGTTTCCGTGTTGATTATTCGAAGCAGATGTGCTGTGTCCGAGGACCTGCCCTTCATAGGAGCTCGCAGCTGGCCCGGAAGTGCAGGGTTTCAGGAATTAAAGGGGAACTACTCGGCCCCAAGATCCACCAACTACATGACATTATGATTTGTGGGTGTCTGACCTCGGAGCAGAGGTCCCATTGCTCGTGTACTCACTGTACTATGGCGCCCTGCACAGGGGGTGGTGTGCATAGAATGGATACACATCACATATACAGGTAACAGAACCCAACATTCACAATAGGTCACAGCTTATCTACTTCTCCTCCCTGCACAAGTCACAGCATGCCCACAAACAAATCTTTCCCATAGAGTCAATGAGTCACCTGCTGTCTGTTATGTCCTATGGCAGCTCAGACCAGATGGGTGCCCTCAATTTTGTACAGAAAAAAATTAATAAATAAATAGTGTCTAGTTTAAATTAGCAAAAAATTAAACAAATAGAGGTGATACATTAGAGTGAGATTTCTGCCCCTGTGGGAGAAGCGTGTCGGGCGCTGACATATCGGCTCACGCTGTACTGCACATGCGCCATCTGTCAGCACCAGCAAGGGAGCAGGCTAAAAAATATCTGTACACGCGTGACCACGTGACTGGTGGACTGAGAACACACACGATTACTGAGGCAGTACAGTACTAAGGACAGATATGCAGCACAAATACGTTTGTTTCTGATCAGGCAGCACCTTAGCCCTATTTTCCTGGGTAATTCTCCTTAAGGGAAGGGTAGGACCTTTGCTAAAATACAATTAGGTGCCTTAGGACCAAAATGATGGACTAGTTATAAGTCACCAGCATCTAAGACTAAGAGCAGAGACAATACACCGACCTCCCCCTAAGAGTGTCTGGGTCACAGCTGGGATGCCGAATAGTGGCCAGACATCAATGAACCATTTGGCTGCCAGATCGCTGCTATGACAGGAATGCCATGTTTACTTTGTGATGCTGTGAAGAACTGTGAAATAATCCTATAATCAGCAAACAATGATTGGGACGGTCAGGACGGCAATAGCCTTGTGCTGTGAGCGGAGGCCGGACCACCTTCCAGTGCCCTCTACTGGTGAGAGACCATTACACAGCCGGATAGAAATCACAGCGAGGAAGGACGGTGCGATTAGCTGCAGGTTTCCACGGTGTTCTTACATGGGGATGGAAGGGATGTTCGGCATCACCCAGTAATACCAGAGCGCGCTTCTTCACCTCCATTATCTGCTACAATAGGGTTTCTACAGCGCAGCAACGTTTGGCCTTTGGGATCATTCATCAATATCAGATCTGTGGCACCCTCACATCAGCTGCTGGGCTCTGGAAGCGACACTAAACGAGCTCGGCTCCATACACTGGGCGGCCGCTGTGACTGGTACTGCAGCGCTAAGGCCTCTTTCACATGGGCGTCTCGTGTGAGGGCCGGATAGGATGTGGGTGCATCGCGGGAAAATTGTGCGATTTTGCCGGTGAGTGGGGTGAGTTTTGTATGTGATTGTGTTGCGTTCTTCAGTTTTTTTCCGCAGAAGTGCAATGCATTTTGCACGCAAGTGAGAAAAAACTGAATGTGGTACCCAGACCCAAACCTCTTCACTGAGGTTCAGGTTTGGGATCAGTATTCTGTAAGTTTCAGTATTTTCCCTTATAACATGGTTATAAGGGAAAATAATAGCATTCTGAATACAGACTGCATAGTACAAGCTGGAGGGGTTAAAAAATAAAAATATATAACCATGTTATAAGGGAAATTAATGAAGATCGGGTCCCCATTCCGATCGTCACCTAGCAACCATGCGTGAAAATCGCACCGCATCCGCACTTGCTTGCAGATGCTTGCGATTTTCACACAGCCCCATTCACTTCTATGGGGCTTGCGTTGCGTGAAAAACGCACAATATAGATCGAATTTCACGCAATGCACAAGTGATGCGTGAAAATCACCGCTCATCTGCACAGCCCCATTGGAGTGAATGGGTCCGGATTCAGTGCATTCACCTCACGCATTGAACCCGTGCGAAGTTCTCGACTGTGTGAAAGGGGCCTAATTGGTGCGGGTGTATGGGCTCAGCCCCCCACAACTTGCTGTGGTCCAGTATTTTGTCTCTTCTACCCCCTCTCCTCCTCAAACCAGCAGTACCTGTAGAAAAATCCATACTCACCCCTGCTCCCCAGCTTCCTGCCTCTCTTCACTGGACTTCTGGTTCCTGTCTGTCAACTTCCCCACGGACAGTGTAACATGCACCACTGCGGCCAATCACTGGCCTCAGTGGTGATGTGTCCATTCCTAAGTGTCAGTAGCAATGTGCTTCTTGGGGTTATGTCTCTGTGTGGAAGGTGACAGATGGGGACCAGAAGTGTAGTGAAGACGGCCCCGGAGCCTGAACAGTGCGGCGGTGGGCACGGATTTCTCCACCAGTGCAGCAGGCTGGGGTGCCATCTAAGCTGCTGCTCCATCATCCGCCTTGTTGATCCTGCTTATTACGGTTCTCACTTCTCATCTTCCCCATCACTGTAACATTCAAATATCAAAAGATCTTGTGATGTCGACCTCCTTACAGAAAATCCAACTTTCCGGCGAGCTTCTTATTGCAGCATCGGAGCCATCATCACAATGCACAAGAAAAGGTTTTATATCTATAGATTATTTTTTTGTTTCGTTCCCTTGTTTGCTGGAAAAACGATTGAGTACAGAACGCGGTCGAGCTGCCAAACGTAAAACAACAGCGGGTCTTGTGGTTTTAGTTTGACATCAAAGCCCCGGCACATAAAGGCAGCTCAGAAGGCTCGGTGCTATTTTTATATCTGACACAGACGGGGTTAAAGGGATATTGTCCGACCCTTTCCCGAAGGCGTCCAAAATCTGTGTAGAAAACTGGCATTCCCTAAATATTTAAAGCTAGCCGACGATAAAACCTGAGATCCACTGACAGCGGACAGATATTCTGAAGGCACAGAGACGGCCACGCACCTTAGGTAGCTGTCGGCTGAACACTCACTTGGCCAACAGCTTTTCCTGCCAGGGTTGCTCGCCTTGGCTGGGCATGCAAGTGCGTCCGATTCTTCTGTGCCCCATCATCTGCCATCACGGAATAGTCAGGACAACCCCTGTACACATCAGTCAGCCAGGTTTGGTTCAGAAATATCTCAGAGCACTTGAGTTGTACACAGTAATGTCCCTGATGTATGGGGGCCAGGAGGAGAAGAGCAGATGGAAGGGCAGCGGAGACAGGGGCTATGCAAGTGCGGCCAGAACATTTCTACAGTAACATCATGGAGAAGGCTTTGAGATCAAGTCATTTCTGAATCGCTCCTCATCATAAAGCTTATTGAATGTACCTACGGCCTCCAGTACATTGACCGCACCACTCTAAGCCTTAGGGTCCATTCACGTCCGTGTGTGTTTTGCAGATCCGTGGATCCGCAAAACACGGACAACAGCGATGTGCGCTCTGCATTTTGCGGACCGCACATCGCTGGCACTTAATAGAAAATGCCTATTCTTGTCCGCAAATAGGACATGTTCTATTTTTTTCGGGATCGGATTTGCGGACCTGGAAGTGCAGATCAGCAATTCATAGAAATGAATGGGTCCGCAATTCCGTTTCACAAAATGCGGAACGAAATTGTGGACGTGAATGGGGCCTTAAGGAGAGGATGAACAAGAGCCGCTGCCATATTACCAAGGGCCACACCAAACACAGTGTCCAGGCGTTTTCTGCAGTACACATCAGCCATTGTACAAGTCCCTCCGATCCTGTCCTCACAGGTTGCAGAGGTACTGACCTACAAGCTCCAAATCCTTGAACCGCACGGTCGGAATGAGTGACTGTAACCGCGGATCACCTGTAAATATCACGCAGCCAAGCAGTTCACAGGCGCCTACTAGTTATTCATGTGGACAGACGTAGGTCTGTGAGCGCCATTTTATTATCTAGGATACGCCCTCACAAGAATAAATGGCTTACTGCATCTAAATGATGTCTATACCCCGAGGAACTTCAGTAATAATTCTCTTGTGCCCATGCTTTCCACTGTGCAATCGCTCTCTTGCGGTCATCATATCTAGTGCACATCCTCTCTGCACAGAGCAGCGTGGCCCCTCCGCTCTGCGCATGCGCTGCTCAGTGCTTAGCACAGGAGGTTTGAATCCAACCAGGGACAACATCTGCATGGAGCTGGTCGGTCTGTGTTTTCATGGATTTCCTCTGGGTATTCTGGTTTCCTCCCAAACTACAGAGATATACAATTAGACAAATTGGCTTCCTACAAAATTGACTCTGGTGTGTGTTGTGGTGGCGCTCCTAGACGGCAGCCACTGACTTCCCAGGGAGTCGCCCCAAACACCCAACGTTCACTGTGAGAAGAGTGTATTACAAATGTTTGTCATCCCAGTCAGCAGTCACGTCTACTATAGGAGCGCTGTCATCCTGGCGCACTCATCTCCCTGTGGACTGCCAGTAAGCCAGCAGCAATCCCCCAGGCTCCAGAGCGAGACAGCCTAGAACGGTCCTCTTCGGTACGCGCCCACGTATTGCTGTCACTGTGGCCAGCGCTGCCAGCCTTGGCTACTGACTTTACCCTCTTTCTAGAACGTATCCGTGGTCTGCTGTCTCGTTACGCCAGGCAGGTGGTCTCGTGGTGTTTTATACAGTCACACTCACCAGCACTTTACTATACATTATTCCCTGGACTAACGAGTCTGACTGTGTATCAAAGTGAATTGAGTTTGCTGCCTTTTTCTGCATGTTTACCGTGCTGGGGCCGCTCCCCATTATAGTGAATGGGGCCGGGCCAGCAGCACACGTGTCCAAACGTTAGTACGGATCGGGCCGGACAAGCCTAACGCCAGTGTGAAAGTAGCCGAGTACAATAATTACCGGATAATCTGCAGAACCTACACAATGGTCACAAGAATCCACTTTACACATTCACACCAGATGTGGGGGCCAAAAGATCAGGAAGCTGCGCGGATCTAGAGGCAGTGAAATGGGGATCCAGGTGATAAAGTATTAAAGAAAAAGGGTAAGAGAGGGCAGAATACCCGCGGCTGCTCCAGTCCGTGCTCCTCTCCACTTCCTCTTCTCAGGCTCATCAGCGCTGAAGCAGCTTGGACTGACCGAGGAGACGACTCCAAACAGTAGAGCGTCGAGTCCGAGAAGAGGAAGTGGAGAGGAGCAGCGACTGCTCACCGCTTGTATTCTATCGTACCAGGAAAACCCTTTAATCACTGCCTGCAGTTTGCAGGTTTACCAGTCCTGTGTCACAGGGGCGCGGGCTGGAGGAGAACGCTGCAGCTTATTTAGATACCTTTGCCTTTACATCACCTATATATTGGCACCGGTTTTAAACATGGTGCAGCATCTTAAGCCGCGGCCATTCCCATTCATCCAAAGGTGCACGAAGTGTATAGCCCTCATAATAAACGTGGTGGGGTATGTATGCCAGGTGGTTGGCACAGAATTCTGGAACATCTCACTGCTGAGAGTCTGCTACAATTGTAACGGGTCAGACAATCCTCTATGGCCTCAATACATTCTACACCAGTAACCGTAACAACATCCTGAACACAAATAACGTTTTCTGGAGATGATAAATGATTTAGAAATTAAACCACCATGGTCAATCAGAAATGTAAAATTAACCCTTTTTACCACATGGCACATGAAAAAAGAGTGATATCAAGCCAATACTAAGAACTGGAGGACTTGCACTTGCAGGAGAGGACAATGCACCCATCGCCTGCACACATACACAATGTGGCTTATCCAAAATAAACCCGTACTGTTTGAAGGGCCGGAGACTCCCTTCCGGAGCCTCGTGGTGTCTGCAGCCAGCCACAACTAAGTACGGCAGCAGTGGGATGAGGCGCCTTCAGACCACACTGCCATTTAGCAAGTCATCCCCAGCATGTTTTATTGCCTGCGACCAAGTTAGCAATGAACTCTGAGCAGGAGGCAGCGGATTCGGAACATTACAGACTCTATGCAGAGACGGTTCTGTATTCGGACAAGTGTGAGGATGAATGGACGGACTAAAGGCATCACAGCGGTAGAGAGGTTCAGTACGAAACCTCTGACAACTTTCAGCTCATCGGTGACACTTACTTTAGAATGCGTTCACACGTGGCGGAATACTCTGCCAGAAATACACATCCCCACTAGAAATGAATGGAGACATGGGATAACAGGGGGAAGTCTTCATACTGTGGATTTGTCCACCACGAGTGAAGGCACCGATACTTCATTTACGGCTTTATTCTCATTAGGACATTTACCATGGAGTTACTCTCCTCTGTGCAGAGATGAGCTCATGTCCACCTTCAGACCACTTTAGTTCCTCCTTCTACGGTTCAGTGTAGTCCAGGCTAAACATGATCAGGACCTGGGGTTCTGAGGAGCCGACCGTCCTCACTTCTCATCGCCACTTAATAGGTCCTCAGAGGTGAAGAATGGTCAACACACAAAGAGGAGAAGATACAAGAACAGACGAAATGGAGAAAAAGCAAAGGCCTGAATGTACACAATGGCTTCCACTATACGGAGTTGTGTCCTCTTCGCTCCTATGAGAAAGCTTTCTACAAGCTTGTGGAGTTTGACCCTTCATTCAGAATAGCACTTGTGAGGTCAAACTGGGATGTTGGAGGAGAGGCCTGTACTGGTGTTGGGTGGGGTTGAGGTCGGGGGTCAGATTCTTCCAGGTGCCTCCAACCTTACCTTTCTAGAGCTTGCCCTTCCGGAACTGTCCCCACAAAGCTGTAATAGACACTGCCCCTGTCACATGTAGACAGATCACTGCCTCCCATCAGATTATCACAACCCTGACCCAAAATCCTCTGTGCTGCTGGGACCCTGCTCCTTCCACTATGTAACTCTCAGCCTGTGACCTCTACAAGATCAGCACACTCCTCTCCTGAAATCATCTGTGCTGCTGGGACCCTGCTCCTTCCACTATGTAACTCTCAGCCTGTGACCTCCACAAGATCAGCACACTCCTCTCCTGAAATCCTCTGTGCTGCTGGGGACCCTGCTCCTTCCACTATGTAACACTCATCCTGTGACCTCCACAAGATCAGCACACTCCTCTCCTGAAATCCTCTGTGCTGCTGGGACCCTGCTCCTTCCACTGTGTAACGCTCATCCTGTGACCTCCACAAGATCAGAACACTCCTCTCCTGAAATCCTCTGTGCTGCTGGGACCCTGCTCCTTCCACTATGTAACTCTCAGCCTGTGACCTCCACAAGATCAGCACACTCCTCTCCTGAAATCATCTGTGCTGCTGGGACCCTGCTCCTTTCACTATGTAACTCTCATCCTGTGACCTCCACAAGATCAGCACACTCCTCTCCTGAAATCATCTGTGCTGCTGGGGACCCTGCTCCTTCCACTATGTAACTCTCAGCCTGTGACCTCTACAAGATCAGCACACTCCTCTCCTGAAATCATCTGTGCTGCTGGGACCTTGCCCCTTCCACTATGTAACTCTCAGCCTGTGACCTCTACAAGATCAGCACACTCCTCTCCTGAAATCCTCTGTGCTGCTGGGACCCTGCTCATTCCACTATGTAACTCTCAGCCTGTGACCTCTACAAGATCAGCACACTCCTCTCCTGAAATCCTCTGTGCTGCAGCAAGATATCAGCTATATTTAATGGCAGTTTTCCTATCAAATCCATTGTGTCACGATATTTTATGTAGGAATGAAAACTTGGCGCAGTGCCTTGTCCCTCCCCCGTCACCAGTGAAGTCACTTATATAAAAAAGGACCTTAAATTCCACGGCTGAGAGTATGGCTCATGTTCAAATTACATAAAGGGTCCTCATTCTAAACAGCTGTGCGTCATACGTGGAATTTGCATTTGGCTGGTGCTTTTGTGTGTTCATACGACAGACTGGACACAAGGAGTGTAAGAGAGAGACGTTACCTGCCCGTCCTGACCCACGTGGACTTGATGGATCTGTAGGTTCCCCTGTAAAACACACATGGATGTTAGACGTGGAAATGATGAGCAGCGATGTCTACATTGCAGATGAGTTCATGTCCTTTACTACAGGAAGTGCATTAACCGGCGACATGCTGCACGCGGCGGCCACTTATTGCATGCGCTGCGTGTCCAGGAAATCACCACAAGGACTCGACAAGTTCTGTGCGATTTACCATCCTTTCAGCAGATCACAAAACTCCTCAGAATGGCTTTTTCCCTGATAATTTACAAGTGAGGAGGTCTTCCGCTGTGCACCTCGCCACCATTTTCTGCCGGCAGCAGCTCATCCATCTGTATGAAGTGACGGACACGCTGCAGCCGTCAGACTGTGATCCGCCCTCACTCGGCTCCGTCTATGCCTTTCCTAGCTCTATAGAGCGGTATTCTATCAGCTTCCTCCACAGACCATGGCTTCTCGTTTCTATAGTAACGGACCATCGTTTGGCGGAAAGACCTGTTTTTCTGCCGTCTAATGGCCCCTTTAAAGGCACAGAGAGACTGGCTGCCAACACAGCAATATAGAAAGCCACCTCGCTGTGCAACACCTTGCAGCCCATTGTCCTGCGCCTGCACGCTCATACGCAGAGGTCCAAGCGATCCTGGGAACGCAGCCGTCAGTCTACGGCTCACTGGGAGCTCAAGCTGCGAGATATGAAACAGGGCTTTAAAAACCACAGAAGCTGAAATATTTCATTTTCCTGTAATGTCATCAGTTTTTTGACCAATATCAGAAACAGAAATAAGTTCTGATGGTTACGGCGCTGTTCTCGGAATGTAATGGAGATCACAATACAAAACCAGAGCGAGCAGACAGAGCCGGGACGGTGAGACGGTGGCCGGCTCTATGCAGATTGTGGGCCACAAAGAATCAAGGATTTACTGGGCATCTTAAACTGTGATTGCAGCAAATTACCTCGCTGTCCTGCGTGATCTGGACCTGCTCCCCCTGCGGCACCTGTGCGATGTGCAGATGGCCCTGCAGAAAACAGAGGAACGATGTGAGGAAAGCAGCAGAATAGTGAGTGCAGCTCTGGAGGATAATACAGGATAAGTAATGTATGTACACGGTGACTGCACCAACAGAACAGTGAGTGCAGCTCTGGAGTATAATACAGGATAAGTAATGTATGTACACAGTGACTGCACCAGCAGAATAGTGAGTGCAGCTCCGGAGTATAATACAGGATGTAACTCAGGATCAGTACAGGATAAGTAATGTATGTACACAGTGACTGCACCAGCAGAATAGTGAGTGCAGCTCTGGAGTATAATACAGGATGTAACTCAGGATCAGTACAGGATAAGTAATGTATGTGCACAGTGACTGCACCAGCAGAATAGTGAGTGCAGCTCTGGAGTATAATACAGGATGTAACTCAGGATCAGTACAGGATAAGTAATGTATGTACACAGTGACTGCACCAGCAGAATAGTGAGTGCAGCTCTGGAGGATAATACAGGATAAGTAATGTATGTACACAGTGACTGCACCAGCAGAATAGTGAGTGCAGCTCTGGAGTATAATACAGGATGTAACTCGGGATCAGTACAGGATAAGTAATGTATGTACACAGTGACTGCACCAGCAGAATAGTGAGTGCAGCTCTGGAGTATAATACAGGATAAGTAATGTATGTACACAGTGACTGCACCAGCAGAATAGTGAGTGCAGCTCTGGAGTATAATACAGGATGTAACTCAGGATCAGTACAGGATAAGTAATGTATGTACACAGTGACTGCACCAGCAGAATAGTGAGTGCAGCTCTGGAGGATAATACAGGATAAGTAATGTATGTACACAGTGACTGCACCAGCAGAATAGTGAGTGCAGCTCTGGAGTATAATACAGGATGTAACTCGGGATCAGTACAGGATAAGTAATGTATATACACAGTGACTGCACCAGCAGAATAGTGAGTGCAGCTCTGGAGTATAATACAGGATAAGTAATGTATGTATGTACACAGTGACTGGCCAATACATGGCTCGATGTGAAGCTGCTGCTCCGACCACACACGCCCTGGTCACAATGTAAAGGCATTGGCGGCGGGGAGCCGTATAGATACTGTGGACACTTCTGCTTCAACAACTACAATTCTCATTTTCCCACTGATCTTGTTTTGAAAAAAATAAAAATGCTGCAGAGGAGATTAAGATGCTCCATTTGGAATTCAGTCAAGAAGCCTCTGACGACCATTTCACTTTTAAACAAGAACAATTGCCTGTGAATTTCAAAGACACACGGCTCCCTCTATATCAAACAGCTTCATTTCCTCTGGACGGAAATCGTCCTATTCATAAGAGGCAAAACAAAACAGACTGAACTTATCAAACTGACAATAGGGACTCCGCAGAGAATTTCCAGCCCTGGCTTCATTCAGACCTGATAAGGGCTGGAGGGAATTAACCCTGAGCTTACCACGCCGGCCTCTTGGTGATACACATAATACATATGAAGGATCTCCCCCATTTCCTCGCACAGCCCAGTAATGAGGCTTCTTGCTGTCTATATGAATGGGCACATCCGGCGACCATGGTGGACACGTGCTGGAAGATGTACGTGGAGAATCACAAGGGCTATTCCAGTAAGGAGATAACTGTTACATCAGACGAGGTCCGTCCGCTGGGACCGCAATGACCATGAGAATGGGGCTGCGCGCACTTGTATGAATTAGGCCTGGGCTACACTGCGGCTTCTTGCAGTCCGCAAGATTGCATTCATTTGGACGGCAGCTCTGGTTCAAAAAGTGTAGCCGAGGCCTTAGGCAGCAGGTTGACCATGCGCTCGCTGCTTCATTCATCTCGATGGGACCGCTGGAGACAGCCGAGCTCTGCTCTCCCCATCTCTGGCAGCTCCAAAGACTTAGAATGGAGCAGACGGACATGTTCGACCATAGACCCATTCTCGTGATCGCTGAGGGTCTCAGAGGTCAGACCTCCACCCATCTAACAGTTATCTTCTATCTGGTGGATAAGGGATGACGTGTTAGAACCAGAATACGCCTCATACGGATGCCATCGGCTGGACACATTAGGAGTCTGCTTCTCTGCTTTAATAATTCTTGTAGGGATTCACTAAAGTGGAGAAAACCCCGTCCATCCAACGTGTCTGTATTAAAGAGGACCTCTCGCCGCTCCTGAGATGTCTGCAACTACTTGCATTCCCCATGTAATGACCATTCTGCTGCATGTACTCTTAGGGCTCTGTGTTGTGCTATTCCCTTGTTACTTATACTAGAAGGCGCCAGTAAAAGGTACAGAGGGGTGTTACCATTCAAGGGTGTGTCCCTGCATAGTCTGACACCAGCTGCACTGATTGGACACAGCCACTACTGGTAACACCCAGCAGTACCTTTACTGCAGACTGCTGGAAATGTATTTGTAAACTTCTAGCAGGAATAATCCAGGACTGGCAGAACACAGAGTCATATGAATAGATGCTCCAGAATGGCTATGGCACAGGGAATGCAAGTAGTTACTAAAACAGACATGTCGGCAGAGGTGACAGGGCCTCTGTGCCACAAGCTTTTTGAGCAGTTCTGCACATCTACCCTCCAGGCGCTGCGTGCACTTATACCTGATTTGGAGTATTTAAGTCTATGAGGTTTTGTGTAAGGAAATGAATGCCGCCAGGTTTGTCCCAGAAGAAACCTCCTAAATAATTGTTTATTCATTTCGCTCCTCCACAGACGGCGTTGTGATCTCCGTACAAGACTTAAATCAAGGAGATCCGCTCCAAGCTCCGGCTATCAGACTGCGAGTCCTCGCTCTGTTGCTGGCTGAGCTATTTCAGGAGGGTAACCTCACACTCACCAGAGGAAGCAAAGCTCCCTTTACCGGACAATCGCTTGCTGAATTTACAGTCCTTCCCCCCTCACGGTGCGCACCCCTGGTAATGTCCAGGATCTAAGTGCCTGTCAATGTCAGGACCTCACTGTGTCACCTGCTGCCATTTTTGTTCGGTTTCTTTCACGTTTGGGGAGACTGACAGTGTGGTCAATATGGCCCGAATATCCCCCCTACTGATCTTTCTATGACAGACCTACTAAGCAACAGGTAAGGAAGTGCTTGTTGCTCCGCTAAACAATACTAATTGGACATCCTTTCAAGGTTTATCCCACCAGTGCTAGGGATCCAGCAGCGGTTTTCTTCTGGCCGGTTCTCTGCATATATAATGGGGCCAGACGGAGACTTTCAAGCTTCCAGCAATGCCGGAATGCTGAGAGATTTACATACATTATAAAAACCTGGAAAACCATGTAGAAACTTACCACCTGGACCTGGCCATCCTCTCCGATCTGGTGGATCTGCACCTGCTGGGCATTAGCCAACGCGTAGTGCAGGGCCTGGGACGGCGCCTGCTGGAGGTCGCTGGAGGACGATACTGTATTTTGCACACCATCTGTAACATGGAACAGACAAGATACAGAAGCTTGGAATAAAGAATGACCAACACACAATGTAATGGAACTCAATCAGCACAAAGCGCAGTTGGGTTATGACATTTTGGCGAAATTCAAGAAGGTAACTGGTAATCTTCCTTAGGAATTGTCTATGAGGCCTGGAATCACATCCACCGACCCTTCGCATGACGTGACAGACCCTGGAGTTCTCTGGGCAGCAGCCATCTTTATCCATTTTCCACAAAAGTCAGACCCAGGACTATGAGGGAGGACCTGCACTTACAAGTCACTATAACAAACTCTCTGGCTCTGCATTTACAATTTTGATATGTGAGGAAAGCTCTGGCAGAGGGAGCGCGGCCGCGCAGCTGAGCGAGGAGGATGAGCGCCTCTGGACAAGAGGCGGCTGTTCAGTCTCACCTGATTTCTTCACTGGGCCGCGGTGGCAGCTGCGAGGACGCGGTGTGGTGCTTATTGCAGCATTGTGTACAAATAACAATTGGGATAAATCCCAGTTCCCTGAAAGCTGGACCTCTAAGAGTTCCCTGTTCACAGCTGGCGGCCATCTCTCCTCTGCTCACTGCTATCAGGATCCCACAACCTAAAGCTCCAGATTTAGTGACTCAAATTGTGGATCCGCCAAAAAATAAAATAAAGGATGACATCTGTATGGCATCAGTTTTTTTTTTGCGGATCCATTGTAACAATGCCTAAAACAGACAAGAATAGGGCATGTTCTGTTTTTTTTTTTTTTTTTGCGGGGCTACGGAACGGACACACTGATGTGGACAGCACACGGTGTGTTGTCTGCATTTTTTGTGGACCCACTGAAATGAATAGGTGCGCATCCTATCGCCCCAAAAAATCGGAACAGACACGGAATAACAGGCCGAACTGGATGGACAAATGTCTTTTTTCGGCCTTATGTACTATGTTACTATGTTACTATGGAAACAAACAACGTTCGTGTGCCTGTAACCTAAAGCTGCATTCTGTGAAGCGGTCTTTCCATAGGTTCAGGCACCACGTGTAGTATCAAGGGTGCAAGCTCAGGATGGGCGTGCCCCTTCTGCAATGGCAGGAGATGAACAGGTCGTACCCAGCTAAGGCCAGCCCTGCAGATGGTTGGGTGAAGGTATCTGGCAGCATCCACAGCTTTAAAGCATGCGTCCTGCAGTGTTGGACTGGGGTGAATTACCCCTGAGAAGTGTTTCAGCTTTCCAGGAGAGACGGCTGCACAAGAGCTCTGTACGGATTCCATATAACGGCTCAGATTATGGTTGTGTCATGCACTGTACAATTCAGGGATGGCAACCTTTAATCACATCATGGATGCAGCCTCAATGTGCTTCTAATCCCTTGCACTGAGGCACTTTCCTTCCTTAGGTAAATGCACGGGCTGAGAGTTTCACAATCGTGCTCCGACCTGCCATTAAGGAAGAGCTGGTCGCTCCCCCTGTAACCCCACCACAAACATTCCTCACCCCGGGGACAGTCTCCTTGGGCTTTTTTCCACAGCTCTTCATTTGTAAGTGAGAAATATTTGGAAATCTTTCTGCTCCCGTCCCTGCCTCACATATATTCTACAGACAGACACATGTCAAATAATAGCACATCAGAAAGGTCCTCCATATCATCACATGAGCTTATTGGAGACAATGGAGGCTGTAGCACCTGGTAGAACCTTAAGGAGCAGAGCGTGTTAGGGCGCCTTCACACGCAGCAGATTTGTGGCAGAAAATTCCACAACTGAAATCCGTTCCATGCAGCTGAATGGGGCGGCAGGCACATGGATTTCCGCAAGCTTCATTAAGGTGAACGGAACGGATTTTCAGTTGCAGAATGTAATCTGCTGCGTGTAAAGGGGCCCTTATGTTTCTGACAAAATAAAGATGGTGGCCTCATCCTGCTCATCGCAGAGAAATATCCAGGGATACAGCCGAGCTGGAAGATTGGGTAAAATGCTTTGTCAGAGGTTTGGTCATGTCCAATAGCAGTTGTGATCTCAGATGGTCAGCACTGCTCTCATTTCCCCACCACCCTTCTGCAAGCAAGATAAATGGCCGGCTGCAGACAGACGAGGACCGACCGAGCGCTCCGCAGACTGGAAAACACATGTACAGCTCAAATGGAAAATAATAGCACAACTGGGAGGAATAGATTAGATTTTTACAACATGACAGATTCGAAGAGCAGATGACAGAGACCCGTCTGGAGCAGCAGGTCCTCCTCGGCACTCCTACCACACTGCAGCCCTGCCGGGGTCATATATTACAATCACTGCACCTCCAGGATGTAAGTGCAAGACAAACGGGAAGAGATGATATAGACGCCACTGACGGCGGTGAGTTATGGCTGAGGCCTTCCTGCTCAAAAACTACACTGGAGATAAAAGAACGAATAAACCAGCTTTACGAATAAATTCTGACATGTATACTACACTCACGAGGTACGGTTACATCATACCTAGCGTCATATAGCACACTTGATCCCTAGCAGAGTACCTTATATACATGTCACTCAGGTCAGTCAAGCAAAGGAGATCAGGAACAATCTGGTGAACTCTCTTTCTGATTGGTTAATATATCATGTTTTTGCAGACTGGCATCGATCACTATATCTACAACTAAGGGGGAATGGCCGGGGTTTGGGAACTGGTGATAATTACAATGCCCATTGTGCACATTCAAAATACACACAGAGGAGGGAAGGTGATCCTAAAGGGGGTGTCTTATCTCGCCCTTACTAAAGGTCCCTTTACACGATACGATATTACAACAGATGGCTGGAAAGGAAGTGTTCCTTCCCAACAATCTGCTGATTGCCAGCTGAGGAGACTGGTGCATTTACATGCAGCAATCTCCTCCACAGTATGGGGAGCAGTGATCACCATTGCCATCGCTATGCCCCATAAGGATTCGTTTGCCGGCAGGAGATCGTGTTGACACCTCACAATCTGCTGCAGGTAAATCACTTCTGTGTGCGAGTGTTTCACTTGTTTATTGGGTAATCAGCGGTACATTTACACAGTCTGATCATTACTAATGAGCATTACTATGAACGCTCATTAGAGATAATCTGTGGTTCTTGGCCCATGTAAAGGGCCCTAAAGGCGGCCAGAAAACAGCTGGTGCTCGCTGTTACAGTAGCTCCCATTGCGGTGTATGTGAGCTACTGAGGGTGCAGAGCATATCAAGCCATGTGGTTTCCCTAGCTCTAAAACAGTACGTCCTGTGCCACTCCGCTGGCGTTTGTCCACCTGACGGTCAGGACTTAGTAACGGCAAGATGAGACAACCCCTTTATTGGTGGGCCTGCTAGGATAGGCCACCATTATATGTTTGGTGGGTGTCCGACCTCTGGGATCCTGAGAATGAAGGTCTGCCACATGGCCAGGGTCATTCTTGTTACTAGTCTCTTTGATACCTGTCACGTACCGGGGACCTGACCAGCCCACCGCGTCACGTGACAAGGGTTGCCCAAGCCCTTCAGGCCGATTCACCTCACGCCCTCACACGCTGTTACGCCCTACGCCGAGCCGTAACTTGAGCATAAATTGCCACCTGAAGCCTGCAAGCACATCCGCGCACTAACACGAAACTTTGACTGCCACCACCCGTCAGTTATAAGGTGGACAGGACACCCCTGAGTGTTCCACTAGCAAGCAGACACCCACACGATAGCAAGCCTCACGTAAAACCACATACTGCCTTAGACTGCACACACACTCTTCATGGAGCGAACAGGTTCTTAAGGTTACAAGACAAACCATCAAACTTTTAGGTTTATTGTATAAAAAATAGACAGCACTTGGTTCTAAAAAATGATTAACAAGAGCCGTACATGAATGGCAAACAATTGTAGAATAAACAGGAGAAAACAAAAAGTTCTGATACTTAGCAGTTGTGTGGTAAAAGTCCTTTCCTCCCCGGAGATTTGGGCAGAGTACTGGTGCACAAACCAATTCGATTGGATCTCCCACTTTGTGACCCCCAAATATCCAGGGATTGCATGTTTATGCCTTTCCTCTGGGGCAGGTCTGGGGGGGATTTTCACTCCCACCGCTGATTCGGCCCCTCTGGGCGAGCTTCGATACCCATGCAGCAGGCCCCCTGGCCAACTAGGGAACTGGTATGAAAATATCAAAAAGATATCTTCACCAGGGCAACTGGGAAACTACAGAACCCAGACCTTCTTCAGAATTCATATCTCATCGTTCTGAGTCCTAGCATATCAAATGAGACGCGTCCAGGACGCTCGGAAGATGAGATCCTTATTTTAAGATAAGGGCGAGTTGATATGCCATGTCTGGTGTCCCTGCAATGCCCCCATCTTACCAGAGATGATAAGCTGGGTTTTGTGCACATCCGACTAGATTTTGTGGACATCCGATCCCTCCTGAACAAGTTATGAAGGATTACGGATTATGGTTCATGCTCTGGTTAGGAAGCCTCCATGCTGACACACGGCCCCGGAGAGTCTGCTGTCCCCTGTCCTGAGTGTGACCAGCAAACCATCCTGGTTAGTATCTCTGTGCTAACTACCCCCCGGGGACCAGGCTGCTGTTTACCCGGGTATGAGGCAGACATCTTGGTCTATATGCTGCCTTCAACCAATCCATCAATGGCTGCTGGCCTGGAAACACAAATACATAAATACATTCTGTATATGAATGTGAATCACACTGGACTATGTTACACTATGACATATACCCATAAAACATATAATATCACAGCAAACACTATAATAACTAGGAATGAGGCGGTCCGTATTCCCGACAGCACCTATCCATCACACGTTCATTTCCCCAGACTATTTTCTGCTCATCTTATTTTTTTTTACCTCTGGTTGTGAGAGGTTATAATTCTGAAGAGCCAATGGCAATGATCTACCCAGGCAGTAGAGACCAGCACCCAGAGGAGGCACATGTGGGTGACAGCGGTTCCTGGAAGCTTAGACAGGGGCTCGCTAATTAACAGCCATGAGCTCCATCCAGCAGAAAAGAATCCCATAGGAAAATATCAGCAGAGTTAAACACTCAGAGTCATTTGTTATGCAGGCTTGGAAGAATGATTTGGCATCAAATCTGGTTTTACTGCGGCTTCACAGTTCATCTGTCGACCAAATCTGGAGCCTTTAACGACTGCAAAACGTATTGTAATTGAATTTTGCAGAAAAGTTCAGTATAACTTCAAGAACCGTTCTAGGGACGGGAAAAACTGTTAGTGGAAAAGACCAATGATCTGAATCGCCAGAGGAGAAACGTCGCCATAATAACAAAGACTGACAGCTAACCGATTGTGACAGGGCCAGGCACACAGCCTTCAAGAGGAGAAAAATAAAACAGAGCACATATGCTGTGAAGATTAGCAGCTGGCTGTGGAAAGCGCAGCACAAACTGCAACGCTCACAGCCTCTTGCACAACCAAGTGCAACGTTTCCAACTCCTCGTGCCAGAGGAAATACTGAGACACAACATTTCTGTGATCCCAACAATCTGTTCCTATTGCTCGGTGCAAGGAGGCTGCTCAAATGTGTTTATTCCACCTATAGTGGACGCCAAAATACCAGAGTTCATGATGATCAAAGCAAGAGAGGAAAAACACTTGCCGCACATCGCCAGTGCACAGAGCTGAGCGTTCGGGTTTATATCGGGGTCCAGCACAATCCTAAATAGTGGCAAAACCCATGACGAAGATACAGCAATATCCACGTGAGCCCTGCAAAGGGTGAGATCCGCAGCATGAACTGATATTGTGGAGTTGAAATCCACACAGAAAGTCAATTTCCACTGCAAATTGTTTTCTACATTGTGTGGATGAGATTTTTCTGGCACTGTAATAACAGTCTGCAAGTGTAATGGGGAAAATGCACCGTGTACTCAGTACATGTGAACATATCCGTAGGGCTGGGTTCACACATTCAGTAAATGGATATTCGCCCAACCCCATTCACTCACAGCAGCAGATTGTAGACTGGCATCCGTTTTAAATCTGCGGCACGGCATGCCCGATCTTTGTGGAAATGCCGTGTATTTTCGTCACGGGGGGGGCATTCATCAGGCTGCACATCCTCGTGTAAAACATACATATTTCACTGCAAGGTTTTAGTCCCGTTCTACAGCAATAACCGACTGGTGCCAAATTAAAACAACGTATTTTACGATTCATCATAGTGCGAGACCGACTTCAATCCGCAGCAGTGACAATAACTCATCCCTTCAATGACACCAAACATAAAACTGTATTTCCTGCAGACATCTCCGAAGACATCAAAGAGGAAACCGTCCACGTTCACAGAAGAATGGACCACACAAAAAATATGACTTGCCTACAGAAAAGCTGCAGTCGACATTTCATTATTTTTCCTCCCTCTCTCCTCTGTAAATGGAATTTCAGAGCTAATGTGGCTTGACGGGTCAAACGCATAGAAAAACATTACAAACAGGCGTTTGCCAATCAAAAGCTGAAAACATATTGGACCAATCTATTCTAACGACGAGCCCGTGTTTGCACATGCCAAGTCCAGCTTCAACCGCTGCTTTTTTTTATTCTGCTCTAAATGAAGCTGAAAGGTAATAAAACTCTCTGCTGAGTAGTCAGCCATGTTACTGGCAAATCAGCCTCGACCTATTAATGACTTGACGGAGGTTTCTCCGACCGGCTACCCTGGTCTAGGGATGGCGCGCACACTGAATAAACAGCTCCTATTTCTCCCAATCCGCTCTTCTGCTGGGATTCTAAATAACATTTAATAGTCGGTGGGGTCGCACTGTTGGTCCACCGTCCGCACTCCTCCAGCAATAAATGGACACGAAAAGTCAACGAAAGTTCAACCAGAAAAAAAACGAATGTGCAGTCTTTAGTCAATCGGAGGAAATACTCAATTCTGCTTTCCAGATTCCAGCATTTTCCTTTTGTTCTCAAAATCTATGTTTTAAATTAGTGGATTCAAAAAAGGTCACTTAAATGAATATTTGTAAAACGTCACTGAAGACGAGGGAAGCGCTGGCCGCCCCAGACCCGCTGAGAGAGGGAAAACCAAGCAAAACTTGGAAGACGGAATGAGGGCGCTGCAAATGGTGAATATGGCGCCGCTGTGTTGCAATCTCCAGAGACAGAGGACACTGAGCCGATGAACAATCACATCAGTCTGCAATTATCATTTGCAGTTTCTGACTTTAAGACATTCTTTCATACGTAAATCCGAAGACTGGTACACAGTCCCAAAGGCCTGGGGGCGAAGTAAGCCTCTCAGATGGTATTGAGCCCCGCATTAGCTCTACAGCAGCAAATCGGCAAGATTTAGGTCTGTGGCGTGCTCATGTAAGGTCTTCTACAGCTTATTACTCACGGCTAGGAAACCAGTAAACGCACACCAGAATATTCCAGTCACTGTCCCATCATCCTATGACAATGACAGGAAGCCTTTCTCAGGATGATTCAACCAGTAAAGTACAGAGAATGGCAGCGCCTTTTACACAGGCTGCATTAATGCCCAAGCGGTCACACAAATGATAATGCGTTCACTTCTCGGCGATGGCCTCTTTTATGAACAAATAAAAATCATTGTTTCTAATGGTCATGCAGCGGAACAGCCCAATGTGCGGATACAAACCGCCATATGAATGATCAAAATTTGCAAGGAATAGATTTTCTGGTTGTTACCACCCAATGACCGGTAATTGCTGGTCGTATAGATGGCCGATCAATAGGGCAAGGTCCTCGTACACAGGCAGATTTTCCATCCGGTGATGACAATAGCCTCAAGATCGTTGCTCACCAATTGCATTACATGCAATGTTTACACAGGGCAGCGATCGGCGGCATGTTTACACAGGGCAGCGATCGGCGGCATGTTTACTCAGGGCAGCGATCGGCGGCATGTTTACACAGGGCAGCGATCGGTGGCATGTTTACACAGGGCAGCGATCGGTGGCATGTTTACACAGGGCAGCGATCGGTGGCATGTTTACACAGGGCAGCGATCGGCGGCATGTTTACACAGGGCAGGGATCGGAGGCATGTTTACACAGGGCAGCGATCGGTGGCATGTTTACACAGAGCATTGATAGGTGGCATGTTTACACAGAGCATTGATAGGCGGCATGTTTACACAGAGCATCGATCGGCGGCATGTTTACACAGGGCAGCGATCGGCGTCATGTTTACACAGGGCAGCGATCGGCGGCATGTTTACACAGGGCAGCGATCGGCGGCATGTTTACACAGGGCAGCGATCGGCGGCATGTTTACACAGGGCAGCGATCGGCGGCATGTTTACACAGGGCAGCGATCGGCGGCATGTTTACACAGAGCATTGATCGGCGGCATGTTTACACAGGGCAGCGATCGGCGGCATGTTTACACAGGGCAGCGATCGGCGGCATGTTTACACAGGGCAGCGATCGGCGACATGTTTACACAGGGCAGCGATCGGCGGCATGTTTACACAGAGCATTGATCGGCGGCATGTTTACACAGGGCAGTGATCGGTGGCATATGTAAATGGCCCCTAAGGCTGCAGTAAGAGGCTTCCACCTGATTGCTGCGTCTCACATTCTGAAATGTGTTTTAGCCATTTGTGAGGAAGGAGGCATCCTGTATGGAAGCAATGGTCTTTGGGTTTCTGTGTATACACAGTGGCCCTCTCACAGGCTGCGCCGGCTGCAGTATCACCTTTCCACAGATGAGAGACACATCCGTCACAAACATTAGCAAAGCCAAATGTGAAATCAAGGCATCATCCGTCTGGTAAGGAACCGACAGCATCCATCAGCCTCCAGTGATCCGCGCTCTGGCTGCTCGTGTGCGGTTTGGAGCTTTTTCATTGTTTTTGTCATTAGTTTTTCAGGTTTAGGAAGAAATGTAAATGGATGAAATGCTACAAATATCAAACCAAGCGACAGTAAGGCTGTTTAGGAGCTGCACTGCTTTCTGTGACGGAGGTCAGAGGGCGGCCGAAGATCTCGTTAAATGTATGCAGTCACTGACATGCTCAGGGATGATTTAGGAGCTGGTGGGATCTCAGAAGACACTTGGGAAAAACAAGGCACAAATATCTGTCACCGAGACCTAAACCGTTCGCTTTTTATTGACTCTGGAATTTCAGGCAGATTCAATTTACTGCAATAACGGCCAACGCAAGGGGTGAACAAGATCCAACTGGTACCCCCAGCAACAGACGAAAGCCAGCCAATCATGCAAATCATCTGGCTTTTTGAGATAACATCGAGGCTGGCCATGCTGGGACTTGTAGTTCCCTGAGCAGACTTCTCCTTTCTAAGAAACGTACTGCTGTGTTTACTGTACTCATATCTTTTGAGTTTCTTTCTAGATTTAGCAGACGTCAATGTCTTCCAAGTGACAATGAATATCTTCCGTTAGATGCTCGATCCACATAACAGATCCCGGGCACACGCTGCTCACTCATCCTATGAATGGAGGAAGATCGGGAGCAGGACTGATGATGAGGTGACAGTCAATCAATGCTGATGCTGAATATCCGGAGTGGATTAGGGAGCTGCTATCTGACTAGAGTTTTGGACCATTCGGCGATTGACAGTTCCACAAATCTCAGAGCACTTGATCTGCTCCACCTGCAGAGTCATGCAGCTAAAAGCAATCTTTTTTGATAACTTACTTTGTAATTAGTTTATTTATTTATATAGCGCTACTATATCCCGCAGCACTTTACACTGTCCCCAATTGGGCTCACAATCTAAGGTCCCTATCAGTCTGTCTTTGGAGTCTGGTAGGAAACCGGAGGAAACCCCTGCAAACACGGGGAGAAGATACAAACTCCATGCAGATTGTCCTTGGTAGGATCCGAACCCAGGACCCCAGTGCTGCAAGGCACCAGTGCTAACCACTGAGCCACCGTGCTGCCCCAATGTACTTTTTGTTTCATTGAAGGGTTCATCAAAAACCCAGGAGCCCCGGCCATTATACTAGGTACCTGGTAAAGAGATTCCTAAGATCGTGGATGCTGCAGCAATCGCTTACCTGAGCTGTTTACATGGATGGTCTACTCTACCTGCATTGGGTGCCAGCGGGCATTGGGTCTCAGCGGTAAATTATAAGGTGATCTTCAGCTCCAGACCAAATGATGGCACAGAAATAGACATCATACATCACCTCACAGCGGCAGCTTACTGACGACTCCCAAACCAAAGGCTCCTGTTTGTTTAAAGCCCTACACCGCATTATTTAACCCCTGTGTGACTGCGCCGCAGCAAGGTCTGAGCATCTGTCCCGCTGCCAACGTGGCTGACACAGGTTGAGATTAGAGACGTGCGCACAAAACTCTTCACCCTGCTTGTCCTCATTTTACTTCAAAAATGACCACGGCGAAACGTAGAGTTCATGTCTTTATCAAGAAACATCTGATTTAGTTCCACCACAATATGGAATCTCAAGCACCAGACACAATAACCAAACAGGCTTGGTCGGGCCTTAAGTAGGTTCTCCAAGACTGGGAAACCCTATAGGGGTAGCGGGCAGGGTACAAAGGTTTAAAAAATAAAATCCTTTCGCCTCTGCTTCTAGTTCCTGCTGGACCAGAAGCATGACATGCCATCTACATGTATGTGTAACAATCCAGCAGGTGTGAGCCCACTGTGCTATGTGAACCCCTCAATCTTCACAGTACCCCAGATGGTGGTGGATAGACTTTCCCAGAGGGGAACACCAGGTTGCTACTTCTTCAGGAGGGTAGGCACACGAAACAGCTGGTCAAGGCGGAGCAAGGTACCAGAGGTACAGGCGTTGTCAGCAGGCCGAGTCGTAACCAGGAGCAACAGTGCAGGACCAAAGGATGAGGCAGAGGCAAAGTCGTACAAGCAATGGAGCAGAGCAGGCGGCACACGTACAGGTCCAACAATCTGGATCAGCAACAGGAGAGTCATGACGTAGCAGGCAGGGATCAAACAGGTAGTGGAATCCTGGAGACAAGCACGGGTCAGGAACACAGGAGCTCAAGCACAGGCAAATTCACCTTTGCAGGACAAAGGACCTTTGACGCTCAGGCATCTGGGAAGGGGGACAGGACCACTTATATAGGTGTGGGAGGGCTGGGATTGGTCGCACAGGTCACATGTGCAAAACCCTTAAATCACAGGAAGTGAAGCATGTCAGCCCTTACTGGGGTGCTATAGGGAACAGGCTGGAAGCCAAGCTATGTCCAGGGCTAGAAGGAAACCGTGTCTTTAAGGACAGAGCACAGGACCGTGGCAGTGAATGGGAAGACACTGATCACTGCCGCTACCTGCCCCGCAATGCAGCCGACCAGGGAGGACAAGCACAGAGTCGGGGACTGCAGTGGTGAGTAGGGGAACGTCGGCGATCAGCAACTGCCATTAGAGCATGTCACTGCTGCTAGCCAGTGGTGGCCTCAGTGGTGATGTGTGCAGTCAAGGCTTATGACTGCTGCTACTGCTCAGGCCACTGATTGACCGGCACTGATAACGTACCTGAGGAACAAAGCTGGGCCCCTATAGGGAATGCAAGGTTTATGGCATGTGGCGAGAACTGGCTGGGACCCCTAAAGGGTTGGCACTGGCGAAGCATATGATTTAAAAGGTATAAATACAATATATTTTTCTAAATTTTACAACATTTTCATCCTGCAAAGTTCACTTTTTAAATTCCAGGTTAATTAATTTGACAGTAAGGTCACACAGAGCTTTATCACGCTGTCTACAACGCATTTTCTGCATTGGAATCAGTCTAGAACCCACGTCAATGGAGTGTTTTTCAGCACGCTGGAAATGAAAGCATTGTGCCCCATCGTGGGGCAGAAACGGTGTGTGAATATTCCAGTGAAATGGAAGCCAAAGTGGATGCCAAAAAACCCTGTGTGTATGAAAATCTGTGCCAATTTCATCAACTGATTTTTCTGCCTCTACTTAATTACAATGTGAACATACCCTTAATATTCACCCCATGGACGGTTTCACGTTGTTTTTGCAGAACCAGTGAATTGTGATAGAAATAATTAGGCTTTTTTGACAATGATGAAAAGAACATGATTCTGATGTCAAACTGATGACACTGCTATAAGGTAAGGCATGTAATCACCAGCACCTAGGACACTGATAACGCACGTGCTCCACACATCAATGCTTCTGATGTGCCGCTATCAGCACGCTCTGCTCACAGATGGAAATGTGGGGCACAAACAGCCGGAGGGGGCAGTGTCAGCCGGAGGGGGCAGTGTCAGCCGGAGGGGAGAGGGGCAGTGTCAGCCGGAGGGGGCAGTCTCAGCCGGTGGGGGCAGTCTCAGCCGGTGGGGGCAGTCTCAGCCGGTGGGGGCAGTCTCAGCCGGTGGGGGCAGTCTCAGCCGGAGGGGGCAGTCTCAGCCGGAGGGGAGGGGGCAGTGTCAGCCGGTGGGGGCAGTCTCAGCCGGTGGGGGCAGTCTCAGCCGGTGGGGGCAGTCTCAGCCGGTGGGGGCAGTCTCAGCCGGAGGGGGCAGTCTCAGCCGGAGGGGGCAGTCTCAGCCGGAGGGGAGGGGGCAGTCTCAGCCGGTGGGGGCAGTCTCAGCCGGTGGGGGCAGTCTCAGCCGGTGGGGGCAGTCTCAGCCGGTGGGGGCAGTCTCAGCCGGTGGGGGCAGTCTCAGCCGGTGGGGGCAGTCTCAGCCGGTGGGGGCAGTGTCAGCCGGAGGGGGCAGTGTCAGCCGGAGGGGGCAGTCTCAGCCGGAGGGGAGGGGGCAGTGTCAGCCGGCGGGGGCAGTCTCAGCCGGAGGGGAGGGGCAGTGTCAGCCGGTGGGGGCAGTCTCAGCCGGAGGGGGCAGTCTCAGCCGGAGGGGGCAGTCTCAGCCGGAGGGGGCAGTCTCAGCCGGAGGGGAGGGGGCAGTGTCAGCCGGAGGGGGCAGTCTCAGCCGGTGGGGGCAGTCTCAGCCGGAGGGGGCAGTCTCAGCCGGAGGGGGCAGTCTCAGCCGGAGGGGGCAGTCTCAGCCGGAGGGGGCAGTCTCAGCCTTTCTTACGGTTGTTTGAACTCAAACTCCAGAGCTACAAAGATAGAAGACAATCAGAAAGTGATGCTACTACTAACAAGGAGAGGATTTCAGCAAGAACATTTCACATATTTTCATTTTGGTCTCTTGGAATTAAGTCACGTTTGGAGAATTACATTTTTCCATTAAAATCAGGTTTTGGCTTCTGATGCTGGATACAGTGGTTATTGTGAGTAGCCAAAAGACTGGTACAGGGAATCAGTTCTGCCCCCCTTGTGTCTGGGAGAGAATCCAAAATGCTGCTTTTAATATAAATCGTTCAGCTCTTCCACGATGCTGCTGTGAGGGCAGGGCCCGGGGTGCAGCAAACAAACACTGGGAAGAGGCGAGTTAGCGAGCAGCATCTGGTGTTAGCAGAGCACAGGGATGGCGGGCCACCTGTCTGCAAGGTGCCGTTCTGAGATGTGCTCAGGAGGATGTACGACCACCACAGCTCCACCTGGTACAACAGGGTCACCCACAGTATGTCTGTGCTGGCGTTGGTTACCTCACACAGGGAGTTGTGCCGATGTAAACGCCCACCGGGACCCCTTTAACCCCTTCCAGACCCCAGCTTAGTTGCTTGTGGTGGCTTTGAGTCTGCTTGAGGCTCCGATGCTTACCCAGGCTCTATTGAAACATAAATTAAACTCCCATAGGGAAAAGCGATCAGATGATCACATGTTCAGGTCTCCTAGGGAGGCTTAAAAAAAAAGTGCAAAATAAAAAAGTTACAAAATAAAAAAATATATCGAAAAAAACAAAATACCCCCTTTTCCACATATTAAAAATGAAAAAATTAGGCGCATAGGCATCACCATGTCCCAAACTGCCCTTACTAATCAAATATAAATGTATTTAACCCATACAGTGAATGTCACAACAGGAAAAAAATCTAACTGGCCGATTCGCCATGTTTTGGTTGCTTCACCTGGCAAATAAAATTTAATAGAAAGTGATCAAAAAGTGATACACACTCAAAGATGGTATTAATAAACACTACAGATTACTCTGCAAGAGATGAGCCCCCACACAGCTCTGTGGAAGTAACTATAAAAAAGTAACATGGCCATGCAGTCTATGGCAGTACAAAAAAAAAAAAAATATATATATATATATATATATATTTTTTTTTAAGTATAATAACATAAGACAAACTATATATATATATATATATATATATATATACATATACACATACATATATACATACACACACACACACACACACACATACATATACAGGTGAAACGCGAATATCGAGCAAAAGTCCATTTATTTCAGTAATGCAACTTAAAATTAGAATATTGTGAAAAGGTTGAATATTCTTGGCTCAAAGTGTCACCTCTGGTCAGCTAAGTACTCCATACCCCCTGAGCAACGGGGACCTGAGATTGAGACTTCGGGGTAGCATAAGCTGTAAGCCGTAATCATCCAAATTATACCAAATAAAGGCCTGAAACATCTCGCTTTCCATGTAATGAGTCTCATATAGTAGTTTCACCTTTTAAGGTGAATTACTGAAATGAATGAACTTTGCAGAATATTCTAATTTTTCGAGGGTCACCTGTACATATATATATCTTTATATACACACTATAAAGTGTGGTATTTGGGGTAATCGTACTGACCCGTAGAATTTTTTTTACAATTTCACCCCATTTGTATTTTTTTCCCCAGCTTCCCACTACATCTTATGCAATATAAATGGTGCCATTAGAAAGTACAATCCGCCCCCAACAAAAAACAAGCCCTCAAAAAAAAGCCCTGAAAAGTAAAGTTATGGCTTTGTGAAGGCAGAAAGTAAAATGAAAACGGAAAATCACAAGGTCCTGAAGGGTTTTAGGGCTGCGCTCTTTTGACAACCCTGCAGTGTAGCCCTATTGGGCCGATGGACCCGACAACCAAGCTCACCAGGTGCCTGCACAGGGCATGGCGGGCGCTCACCTGTGGTGCTGTACGAGGAATTAGACGGCGTTCGTCGGGAGAAGCTCTTTACTGCCAGGCTCTGTCCTCTCTGCTTCCTGCGCCAGGCTGTGCGGCACTTGGAATCAATGCTCTGCTTGATACGATACCAGTCGGATTCTGTGATTCGGAATTTGTTGAAAAGGTGACCTTTGGGAAGAGAGAAGAATTCGGTAAATGTGCAGAAGATCACCTGTGTTTTAGAGATAATGCATTAATACAAAACAAAGCAGCCCTGCTTGTATGAAGGGGCAATATGTAAGAGCAGGGGAAGAGGCAGTATGGAGCAGAAGCCGAGTCTAGACCTTAGGCCAGGTTATAGGCTTGTCACATGGCGACAACACGAAGGAGGTTTATCTATGTGCGACCCTCTGTGTAAGCTGGGGTCTAGAGACTGCAACCACCAATGGTAAACAGCAGGTAAGCTTCGCCTAAGGTGGTAAGACCTTCGTAAAGCAGAACCTCCATCCTACAGCAAAATACCGGCCAAGCTCCATTCCCCCAACATGCTTCCAGTTCGGGCACCATAAGGGCTCACCGAGCTGAAAGTGGCCACATGTTGT
Organism: Bufo gargarizans; assembly: GCF_014858855.1. Classification (NCBI taxonomy): domain Eukaryota; kingdom Metazoa; phylum Chordata; class Amphibia; order Anura; family Bufonidae; genus Bufo; species Bufo gargarizans. The sequence goes on along the minus strand of NC_058089.1, from coordinate 131,560,429 downwards.
AGGCGGGTCTAAACTGAAAGAAGGTGGAGCAACACAAGTAGGCAGGACAACAGAAGTGGGTGGAGCCAGTATGACCAAATATCATAGTGCAGCACAAAATACTGCCGCCCTGATGCACTATTTAACTGCAGCACTGTCCTAAAGATGGCAATACAGTTGAATTGAAGAAGGCCCCTGCGGCCACTGGCCAGGAACAGGAAGTATTAAGTGCTCCTAGCATTAGTTAACGCTGAGAGCATCTGATCATTATGTACCCAGCGGCCATGTGGAGGGCTCAGGCAGCGAACAGGGAAATTTCCCTGTGAGGTCTATGGCCGATCCACCCCTAGTCACATGACCTGTGACATCCCATAGACCTCTATAATGGTCAGGCCCCGATAAAGATCAGTGGTGACGCTCCATTTTGTGACTGGTTGCCAACATGCGTCAGTCATGGCCCCAGTCTAGCTCTGCGGTCTACTGCAGGGCACTCTCTTCTGAACTGGATTTCAACTGGTATCAATAAAGCCTAAGAAGATTTTATCTACGTTGGATGCTGGATCTGAGACACCGAGACACTGGCGCACAGAAGTAGGGGGAATATCGCCCTGCGCTACTGTTCTCCAACATGGTCACACTCCAAACTACATCCCACACCAAGCCCTCGGAGCATGATGGAAGTTGTAGTTTTGGAAGAGCTGGAGCAATGTTTTGTAAATGGTCATTTTTCTTAAAGCAGAGCTCTGTAAGCTGAATTAGAATGGAGTAACACAGAGCTCCACACACATTGGACTACTGTCAGCTGAACAAACCAGCGATCTAATGTGTATGGGAGGCTCCCAATTCTCCCCCAACGGGTGATCTGGGCAGAGAAGACTTTGAGGCGTCAAATTTCAACATCTGATCCTTTTGTTCTCCTGGGAGAGAAGCAGCTAGAAATGTCTTGCAGCAGCTTTCTCCTCTCTCGCCACCAAAAACACGTGCTCGGCCAAATGTGTACATGAACTATGGAGTGGGCAGAGAGGGCGTTCACCTGACAGCTACTGAAGGTGTATGGGCACTTTAAAGGTGGCCGTACGCCAACAGGTGCTAATGGAAAGTGATGTTTAAGGCTGAGTTCACATCAGCGTTCAGCATTTCCGTTCTTCTGCTCCATTATAGGAGCCGGAGAATGGAAAGGACGGATTCAGCACATAACGGAGCCTACGGACCCCATAGACTCTAGGTTTCCGCTCAGAGAAACATTTTTGAAGTGGAGACAAAAGTTGTGCCCTCGGGACTTGTGTCTCTGCTTCAAAAATCTCCCTCTGAGTCAGAGTGGAAACCTAACGGACCGCATTATAGTCTATGGAGCCCGTAGACTCTGTCGGCTCAGCTCTGTGCCGAATCCGTCCTTTCCGTTCTCCTGCTCCAATAACGGAGAAGGGGGACGGAAAGGCTGAACGCTGATGTGAACGCAGCCTTAGCCGACCAGTGACTGACCATCTTCATCTGGAAAGAAGTCAGCAATGTTTGAAGTTGTCTGAAAGATCTGTCTACAAATGAACTTTCTGTGAAAAAACGTTCTTGGGGATCATTCACCCTCCCCGGAAGTGACTGAACATGTGTGACCAGCCGGTAATGGCCAACATGGACGCAAATGTGAACAGCTGCCTAATAACAATCTTATTAGAAAGTGGAGAGCAGCAGGTCCATGGGCACCGTCCGAACGGCCGGGGGTCGGCGAGTTCAGACCTTTGCATATAAAGGGGAAAATAAGTTTAATAGAATTCAACAAAATGATACAAAGCAGCAAATATTCTGCCCCAAAAAATACAACTATTTTCCATGAACAGCTATAAACAGTTAATCACCAATTACACCGCGCAACAATGATTTTGCTACTGAGGGAAAAACATGTGATTTACACTAAAATGAGCGCGCTGATTCTAAATATGAGCTCGGAATTTGCCCGACAGGTCTAGATTTTAACCCCTTAAGGACCACAGGGTTTTCGTTTTTTACTCCCGGCCTTCCCATAGTCCCAATTTTTTTGTACCCAATATTCTGGGTTGTCACGGATGTCAAACTTATTGTTGCTAAATGGAATCAGAACCTCGAGAGGAATCGGGGAGCGGGAATATGTAAAGGAGGGGGTAGGGCAGCCAATTCTTCCTTAGCTTTTCAGTTCGTTTTAACTTGATTTCATACTTTTGACATTGAGTCAATATATTACTGCCATCTCACTCCTCTGTCAATTCCTAACCATCAGTTTTCACAATTTCCCAGAATCTCCAGACCTTTAGGAAACTATCATGGCTTCTATTTATCCAGCTTGAAAGGTGGGAGGTCGTGTATCTAGCCAATGTGGTGGTATGGGAGTCTCAGCTATTGCTATCAGGTGAGTTATTAGGTTTTTCTTTGTAGGAGTGTATTGGCTAGAGACCATCTCTAGAGAAACGTTAAAGTCTGGTAAGGCTATTTTCTGGACTGCTCTGTTTACCTCTTCCCAGAACTTTATGATCTGGGGGCAGGCCCAACACGTTGTACTTTTACGGTTGCGTACCATGTAGTAGGAAGCAAGAATTGACCCGTTATCTCCATTCTCCAGGTCAGTACGGTTCCAACGATACCACACTTAAATATTTATTCTTGTGTTTTAAAACTATTTTTTTTTAAACCTTTGAGGAAAATAAAATAAATAAATTCATAACCATATTCTGACCCCTATAACTTTTTAGTAGTTATGTGTACGGGGCTGTGTGAGGGCTCATCTTTTGCGGGACGATCTGTTCTTTCTAGTGATACCGATTTGAAGTGTGTGCGACTGTTTGATCACTTTTTATAAAATAAAATATTGAGTAGTTGAAGTGACAAAAAATGGCAAATTGGCTGTTTTTATTTTACTTCCCGTTACGCCATTTGCCAGATGCCATTAATATTGTTATATTTTAATAGTATTGGCATTTTCGCACGTGGCAATGCCCATGATGTTCATTTTTTTTATTGTTTAAGTATTTTTATTTTAAGGATTTTAACTTTTATTTTGTTATTATATTTGCAAAAATATTTATTTTAATTTTTTTACTTCAAGTCACCTTGGGTGACAAGAAATGCCAATCATTAGATTGCATATTGTGTTCATTGATGTTTATATAGACCGCATTGAACACTTCATTTGCGCTATACCAATACAATACTGCCACCTAGTGGCCTGTATTGCTATAGTCATCTAATAGGCACCAAAGCATGCTTTAGGCTTCAGCCTATTAGATCAATGGAACAGGTTCCCCGATCTCAGCCGGGGAACACTGTTACCAGAGCGGAAGTGCACAACTGAAAGGAAAAATTTATGCGATCAGCCTTATACAAGTGCCGCGGGTTTCTGCTATTTAAAAAATCGGAAACCCGGCAGCTATGGCGCCTGCAGCACTAGAGAGCGGGCGCCATGTACGGTGGAGGTCCTTAAAGGGTTAAGTATATGCAAAGCCTATTCAGCTATATTGGAGATATTCCATTGGACATGTCCAGACCTGTCCGGACGCCCTCAGGCTGATGTCAGCAGTAAGTATATAAGGTAAGTTGGACAGATTTGGATAAAGTGATCTGTTATAGCGCTATCAGTTCTGAAACTTAAGATGGATAAAGGCAAATGTGTTAACGATCCAGACAATTTCTGCTACATATGTGGCAAATACACTACTTATGATCAGCGCAAGAATCTGACAGAGCGAGGGCGTCTCGCAGCTCGGGATGCGTTGTGCTCGTAGTGCAGAACTTCCTTGGGAACAGACGCGCTGCAGACTCTGCTGAACTAGTAGACAACCTGCTGACAGCACATGAACAACTTGGCTGCCGGATGTCAGTGAAAGTGCATTTCTTACATTCCCATCTTGACTTTTTCCTAAATTTGGGACACGTAAGTGATGAACATGAGAGCGGTTCCATAAAGATATTTCTACAATGCAGAACAGGTATCAAGGCCGCGGGAATCCCAACATGATGGCGGACTACTGCTGGTTTTTGCAACGGGAAAATATGACTGTACACAAACGCAAAAGCAGAAGCCTGAAGCACTTTTAGCAGCACTGGGCCTCGCTCAAGTCAGACTTTTAAATAAAAAAAAAAATAGACTTTTTGAAATGTTGTTATTCCATTACATTTTCATACACTGTTTACTGCACAAACTTTGATGTAGATCAGGAAATGGTTGGAGTAAAACTCGTTCTGTTCCAAATGATTCAATGCTTTCCAAGTGCTTCATTCATTTAGACATACTTATGCATAGCAACAATTTGTGACGTGTTACAACAATTCTGGCCGGATTTGTGATCCGCACACTCGACTTAGTATAGCACAAATGGTTTTTGCCTAGTAGCAGACTAAAATGAATAGATATTGCCTGTACTGCAGTGGTAGTTGCAGGATCCCGATGTTTCGCGCGGTGCCGCTGCTCAGTCTCGGCGTTCCACGTGATGCATCGTGATATATGTTCAAGCTGTCCAGGTTTTCATGGGATCATACCTGCAATGTCCGTGGAGCGCTCCTCACTCTTCTTTACTTTTCCAGCAAGGAGGTATTTCCTCAACAAATGGATTCTTTAGGTGGGTCCTGGATTCTGTAAATAATCTTATTGATACCATTTTATCCAAGTCCTTCTTCAGTCGCCATCGAGTACAGAGATGCGGAGGTAGAGGTCAGCTCAACTGCTACCTCGTGGGACACCACGGTCGGTGAACATTAAACTACTAACAGTGTACTCACCGAGCTGACCTCTACCTCCGCATCTCTGTACTGGGTGGCGACTGAAGGAGGAGTTGGATAAACTGGTATCAATAAGATTATTTACAGAATCCAGGACCCACCTAAAGAATCCATCAATACACAGTATTGACTACTAGGAGCTTACCGCTAAAGAAGAATGGCTATCAACATAAAGGTGAATGGAGAAAATAATCTAATGGGGATTTAGAAGAATTAAGGACATAAAATACATATTCCCTTATGTCAGTGAACATACAGTATATCTATAGGCGCGATAAGAAAAAATACTATATTCATAAGTCTGGAATATCACCATTACTATTGAAATAATTATAAGGATATATGGCTGTATTATAGATTATAAACCACATCATACTGTATATGTGATAGATATCAGCTAAATACATAACCATATATTGGACTTAATAAGGAGAGAAGAAGGGACCAATTGGATCCAATATATATATATATATATATATACATACAACTGTAAATGGAATGTTGATTCTAAATGTGATGTACCATTTAATTCCATTTTAAATTATTTTATTTTTTAATTTGTTTAAACTGGTTTTTGTTATACTGGTAATGTATTTTTAGGTATTGTGTAGTAATAAATATTCTTATAATGGATACACTTGCTGTCCCGGGGTGGTCTACAGCATTATATATTATTATATTATCTTTGACGGGGGGAGTCCTACAGACAGAGCACCTTTATTCAGAACAGCCGAAGTGGTGAGCCGCTAAAATAGATTTATAAAAATTATTAAAATCTGTTGCAGACTAACGCAGAGTATCCTCTGACAGATCCTAATGGGAGATAACGGAAGGAACTCTTCAGCTTCCTGGGCATTAAAACCCAAAGTGTCAGGGATTAATGTAATACGATTACTATCCGTGGAGGGACAGATCCTCAGATCCCACCATGTACCAATAAGTAAACTTTCAATTACAGGAAGAAAACGCAGAATAGGAAGTCCTAATAATGAGAGGACTAGTCTGACCCAACGTTCACTACATGCACGTCATGCCCGGTTATATCAGAGCCTGGGAAAGAGCTCACTGAATTCCAAAGAGTTATTTTCAGACCCCAAAACAACCGTGTCCCCCTGATATTTCATGGTCAGCGACACATTCCCCAAATCCCTCTAGGACTGTAAATTAATAAGAAAGACATAAGCGGCTCTAACCAGGATCACGGCGACTTATATAAATACTGTAACATCTCCAGATTAGTTTGCTCATTAAACGTTCCCGTTTGGACGCGGGGCGCAGATGCAGATACTGCGTACACCCCGCGTCATCTTCTCTCACAATCACATAATGGGCCACAATTATCTCTGGTTTCAGTGATGAAATCGTAAAATACGTTGCAGTGGATTCAGAAACTTGTATTATAAGAAACAGGCTTTGAGCATTAGACTGTTCCAGGTTATTCGCAGAGCTGAGATCTCCACTAACATGACAAACGCCTGGAAAGAGGCACAACTCTGTTCTCCTCTAATCAGGATACACGGCCGAGCTTCAAGCCTGCCAGCTGAGCCGCTTTTCGTTTGCTGCATTAACCCCTTGCCAATGACATAATAGAGTGATCAGTAATGATCAGATCCAGAACTATCTCCAGGTGCTTTCATATATTACACAGCACTGAGGGGAGAGGCCTGGTACAGCCACAGCACTGAGGGGAGAGGCCTGGTACAGCCACAGCACAGAGGAGAGGCCTGGTACAGCCACAGCACTGAGGGGAGAGGCCTGGTACAGCCACAGCACTGAGGGGAGAGGCCTGGTACAGCCACAGCACTGAGGGGAGAGGCCTGGTACAGCCACAGCCCGCAGGAGAGACCTGGTACAGCCACAGCACTGAGGGGAGAGGCCTGGTACAGCCACAGCACTGAGGGGAGAGGCCTGGTACAGCCACAGCACTGAGGGGAGAGGCCTGGTACAGCCACAGCCCGCAGGAGAGGCCTGGTACAGCCACAGCACTGAGGGGAGAGGCCTGGTACAGCCACAGCACTGAGGGGAGAGGCCTGGTACAGCCACAGCCCGCAGGAGAGGCCTGGTACAGACACAGCACTGAGGGGAGAGGCCTGGTACAGCCACAGCCCGCAGGAGAGGCCTGGTACAGCCCGCAGGAGAGGCCTGGTACAGCCACAGACCGCAGGAGAGGCCTGGTACAGCCACAGCCCACAGGAGAGGACTGGTACAGCCACAGCCCGCAGGAGAGGCCTGGTACAGCCACAGCCTGCAGGGGAGGCCTGGTACCGCCACAGCCTGCAGGGGAGGCCTGGTACCGCCACAGCCTGCAGGAGAGGCCTGGTACAGCCACAGCCCACAGGAGAGGACTGGTACAGCCACAGCCCACAGGAGAGGACTGGTACAGCCACAGCCCGCAGGAGAGGCCTGGTACAGCCACAGCCTGCAGGGGAGGCCTGGTACAGCCACAGCCCGCAGGAGAGGCCTGGTACAGCCACAGCCCACAGGAGAGGACTGGTACAGCCACAGCCCGCAGGAGAGGCCTGGTACAGCCACAGCCCGCAGGAGAGGCCTGGTATAGCCACAGCCCGCAGCAGAGGCCTGGTACAGCCACAGCCTGCAGGAGAGGACTGGTACAGCCACAGCACTGAGGGGAGAGGCCTGGTACAGCCACAGCACTGAGGGGAGAGGCCTGGTACAGCCACAGCCTGCATGTGGAAGAAGCCCGAAGATGGACTATACGGACAGCGGCAAAGAAGCCTTCTGAAAGAGCTGCAATCCACAGATTACTAAAGAAATGTGCCCCTTATTCTCTGGGACAGTACATAGTAACATAGTACATAAGGCCGAAAAAAGACATTTGTCCATCCAGTTCGGCCTGTCATCCTGCAAGTTGATCCAGAGGAAGGCAAAAAAAACCCTGTGAGGTAGAAGCCAATTTTCCTCACTTTAGGGGAATAAAAATTCCTTCCAGACTCCAATCAGGCAATCAGAATAACTCCCTGGATCAACGACCCCTCTCTAGTAGCTATAGCCTGTAATATTATTACACTCCAGAAATACATCCAGGCCCCTCCTGAATTCCTTTATTGTACCCACCATCACCACCTCCTCAGGCAGAGAGTTCCATAGTCTTACTGCTCTTACAGTAAAGAGTCCATAGTCTCACCGCTCTTACAGTATAGAGTCCATAGTCTCACTGCTCTTACAGTAAAGAGTCCATAGTCTCACTGCTCTTACAGTAAAGAGTCCATAGTCTCACCGCTCTTACAGTAAAGAGTCCATAGTCTCACCGCTCTTACAGTATAGAGTCCATAGTCTCACTGCTCTTACAGTAAAGAGTCCATAGTCTCACTGCTCTTACAGTACAGAGTCCATAGTCTCACTGCTCTTACAGTAAAGAGTCCATAGTCTCACTGCTCTTACAGTAAAGAGTCCATAGTCTCACTGCTCTTACAGTACAGAGTCCATAGTCTCACTGCTCTTACAGTATAGAGTCCATAGTCTCACTGCTCTTACAGTAAAGAGTCCATAGTCTCGCTGCTCTTACAGTAAAGAGTCGATAGACTGACTGCTCTTACAGTATAGAGCCCATAGTCTCACCGCTCTTACAGTATAAGGTCCATAGTCTCACCGCTCTTACAGTAGAGTCCATAGTCTCACCGCTCTTACAGTATAGAGTCCATAGTCTCACTGCTCTTACAGTATAGAGTCCATAGTCTCACTGCTCTTACAGTATAGAGTCCATAGTCTCACTGCTCTTACAGTAAAGAGTCCATAGTCTCACTGCTCTTACAGTAAAGAGTCCATAGTCTCGCTGCTCTTACAGTAAAGAGTCCATAGTCTGACTGCTCTTACAGTATAAGGTCCATAATCTGACTGCTCTTACAGTATAAGGTCCATAGTCTCACCGCTCTTACAGTAGAGTCCATAGTCTCACCGCTCTTACAGTATAGAGTCCATAGTCTCACTACTCTTACAGTAAAGAGTCCATAGTCTCACTGCTCTTACAGTAAAGAGTCCATAGTCTCACTGCTCTTACAGTATAGAGTCCACAGTATAGAGTCCATAGTCTCACTGCTCTTACAGTATAGAGTCCATAGTCTCACTGCTCTTACAGTATAGAGTCCATAGTCTCACTGCTCTTACAGTATAGAGTCCATAGTCTCACTGCTCTTACAGTAAAGAGTCCATAGTCTCACTGCTCTTACAGTAAAGAGTCCATAGTCTCACTGCTCTTACAGTAAAGAGTCCATAGTCTCACTGCTCTTACAGTATAGAGTCCATAGTCTCACTGCTCTTACAGTATAGAGTCCATAGTCTCACTGCTCTTACAGTAAAGAGTCCATAGTCTCACTGCTCTTACAGTACAGAGTCCATAGTCTCACTGCTCTTACAGTACAGAGTCCATAGTCTCACTGCTCTTACAGTACAGAGTCCATAGTCTCACTGCTCTTACAGTACAGAGTCCATAGTCTCACTGCTCTTACAGTATAGAGTCCATAGTCTCACTGCTCTTACAGTATAGAGTCCATAGTCTCACTGCTCTTACAGTAAAGAGTCCATAGTCTCACTGCTCTTACAGTAAAGAGTCCATAGTCTCACTGCTCTTACAGTAAAGAGTCCATAGTCTCACTGCTCTTACAGTATAGAGTCCATAGTCTCACTGCTCTTACAGTATAGAGTCCATAGTCTCACTGCTCTTACAGTACAAGAGTCCATAGTCTCACTGCTCTTACAGTATAGAGTCCATAGTCTCACTGCTCTTACAGTATAGAGTCCATAGTCTCACTGCTCTTACAGTATAGAGTCCATAGTCTCACTGCTCTTACAGTAAAGAGTCCATAGTCTCACTGCTCTTACAGTAAAGAGTCCATAGTCTCACTGCTCTTACAGTAAAGAGTCCATAGTCTCACTGCTCTTACAGTATAGAGTCCATAGTCTCACTGCTCTTACAGTATAGAGTCCATAGTCTCACTGCTCTTACAGTAAAGAGTCCATAGTCTCACTGCTCTTACAGTACAGAGTCCATAGTCTCACTGCTCTTACAGTACAGAGTCCATAGTCTCACTGCTCTTACAGTACAGAGTCCATAGTCTCACTGCTCTTACAGTACAGAGTCCATAGTCTCACTGCTCTTACAGTACAGAGTCCATAGTCTCACTGCTCTTACAGTACAGAGTCCATAGTCTCACTGCTCTTACAGTACAGAGTCCATAGTCTCACTGCTCTTACAGTACAGAGTCCATAGTCTCACTGCTCTTACAGTACAGAGTCCATAGTCTCACTGCTCTTACAGTATAGAGTCCATAGTCTCACTGCTCTTACAGTAAAGAGTCCATAGTCTCGCTGCTCTTACAGTAAAGAGTCCATAGTCTGACTGCTCTTACAGTATAAGGTCCATAGTCTCACCGCTCTTACAGTAGAGTCCATAGTCTCACTGCTCTTACAGTATAGAGTCCATAGTCTCACCGCTCTTACAGTATAAGGTCCATAGTCCTCACCGCTCTTACAGTAGAGTCCATAGTCTCACCGCTCTTACAGTATAGAGTCCATAGTCTCACTGCTCTTACAGTATAGAGTCCATAGTCTCACTGCTCTTACAGTATAGAGTCCATAGTCTCACTGCTCTTACAGTAAAGAGTCCATAGTCTCACTGCTCTTACAGTAAAGAGTCCACAGTCTCACTGCTCTTACAGTATAGAGTCCATAGTCTCACTGCTCTTACCGTAAAGAATCCTCTTCTATGTTTGTGTACAAACCTTCTCTCCTCCAGATGCAGATGTCCCCTCGTCACAGTCACCGTCCTGGGAATGAATAGATGATGGGAGTGATCTCTGTACTGACCCCTGATATATTTATACATATTAATTAGATCTCCTCTCAGTCGTCTTTTTTCTAAAGTGAATAACCCTAATTTTGATAATCTTTCAGGGTACTGTAGTTGCCCCATTCCAGTTATTACTTTAGTTGCCCTCCTCTGGACCTTCTCCAGCTCTGCTATGTCTGCCTTGTTCACAGGAGCCCAGAACTGTACACAGTCCTCCATGTGTGGTCTGACTAGCGATGTGTAAAGTGGTAGGACTATGTTCTCATCACGGGCATCTATGCCCCTTCTGATGCAACCCATTATCTTATTGGCCTTGGCAGCAGCTGCCTGACACTGTTTTTTGCAGCTTAGTTTGCTGTTTATTAAAATTCCTAGGTCCTTTTCCATGTCAGTGTTACTGAGTGTTTTACCATTTAATAAGTACGGGTGACTTGCATTATTCCTTCCCATGTGCATAACTTTACATTTGTCAGTGTTAAACCTCATCTGCCACTTATCTGCCCAAGCCTCCAATCTGTCCAGATCCCTCTGTAGTAGTATACTGTCCTCTGTAGTATATATACAGTACACTGTCCTCTGTAGTATATATACAGTATACTGTCCTCTGTAGTATATATACAGTATACTGTCCTCTGTAGTGTATATATACAGTATACTGTCCTCTGTAGTGTATATATACAGTATACTGTCCTCTGTAGTATATACACAGTATACTGTCCTCTGTAGTGTATATATACAGTATACTGTCCTCTGTAGTATATATACAGTATACTGTCCTCTGTAGTGTATATATACAGTATACTGTCCTCTGTAGTATATATACAGTATACTGTCCTCATCAGTGTTAATAACTTTACACAGTTTAGTGTCATCTGCGAAAATTGATACTTTACTATGCAAGCCTTCTACAAGATCATTAATAAATATATTGGAGAATAGGGCCCAATACTGACCCCTGAGGTACTCCACTAGTGACAGAGACCCAATCTGAGTATTTACCATTAATAACCACCCTCTGTTTTCTATCCCTCAGCCAGTTACTTACCCACATACAGACGTTTTCTCCCAGTCCGAGCATTCTCATTTTATATACTAACCTTTTATGCGGTACAGTGTCAGATGCTTTGGAGAAGTCCAGATACACGACATCCATTGATTCGCCGCTGTCAAGTCTAGAACTTACCTCCTCATAGAAACGGATTAAATTAGTCTGACATGACCGATCCCTTACGAAGCCATGCTGATATGGCGGTATTTGCTTATTTCCGTTAAGATGCTCTAACATAGCATCTCTCAGAAAACCTTCAAACAGTTTACCCACAACAGATGTTACACTTACCGGCCTATAGTTTCCAGGTTCTGTTTTTGGACCCTTTTTGAATATTGGCACCACATTTGCTATGCGCCAATCCTGTGGGACATTCCCTGTCAGTATAGAGTCTGCAAATATCAGAAATAAGGGTCTGGCTATGACATTACTTAATTCCCTTAGGATACGGGGGTGTATGCCATCTGGTCCTGGCGATTTGTCTATTTTAATCTTTTTAAGTCGCTGTTGCACTTCTTCCTGGATCAGACAGGAGACTTTTAATGGGGAATTTATTTCAACATTCGGCATGTCATCTGACAGTTTATTTTCCTCAGTGAATACATTGGAGAAAAAAATATTTAACAGCTTTGCTTTCTCCTCGTCGCTCTCTGCGACTCCCCCCTCATCACTCTTTAACGGGCCGACACCTTCAGATTTATACTTTTTAACATTTATATAATTGAAGAACATTTTAGGGTTAGTTTTACTCTCTTTGGCAATTAATCTCTCGGTCTCTAGTTTGGCCGCTTTTATTAGTTTTTTACATGTTCTATTTTTTTCCTTATAGTTTTTCAGTGCTTCCTCGCTCCCCTCCTGTTTTAGTGTTTTATATGCTTTCTTTTTGTCATTTATTGCTTTCTTTACCGTTCTGTTTATCCGCATTGGTTTCTTTTTGTTCCTTAACCCTTTATTCCCATACGGTATGTACTTCTCACAATGAGATTTTAGGATGCTTTTAAAGATATCCCATTTTGTGGCTGTATTTTTATTTGTGAGGACTTTATCCCATTTAGTTAGGCCTATGGCCTCTCTTAGTTGGCTAAATTTAGCTTTTTTGAAGTTCGGTATTTTTGTTCCTCCCTGTAGAAACGCTCTCTTGAATGATAATTGGAAGGTTATTACTTTATGGTCACTATTTCCCAGGTGTCCCCCGACCTGCACGTCTGTTGTTCTGTCAGGCCTATTGGTTAATACTAAGTCCAGTATGGCCGTCCCTCTAGTCGGGTCCTGAACCAGTTGGGCGAGGTAATTGTCTTTGGTTATTGCCAAGAACCTGTTTCCTTTATGAGATATACAAGTCTCAGTTTCCCAGTCTATATCTGCGGAGTTCCCCCATAATAACCACCTCATTATGATTTGCCGCCTCGTCTATCTCGTTTAGTAGCAGATTTTCTGTGGACTCTGGTATATTAGGTGGTTTATAGTAAACTCCTATTAGTAATTTATTATTGTTTTTAGCCCCATGTATCTCTCCCCACAGAGACTCCACATGTCCATGTCCCTCACTTATATCTTCCCGGAGTGTGGGCTTTAGACAGGACTTTACATAAAGGCAGACCCCTCCCCCTCTCCGGTTTTGACGATCCTTTCTAAACAGACTGTAATCCTGTACATTAACTGCCCAGTCATAGCTATCATCCAGCCGTGTCTCAGTTATTCCCACTGTCATAGCTATCATCCAGCCGTGTCTCAGTTATTCCCACTGTCATAGCTATCCTCCAGCCGTGTCTCAGTTATTCCCACTGTCATAGCTATCATCCAGCCGTGTCTCAGTTATTCCCACTGTCATAGCTATCCTCCAGCCGTGTCTCAGTTATTACCACTGTCATAGCTATCATCCAGCCGTGTCTCAGTTATTCCCACTGTCATAGCTATCATCCAGCCGTGTCTCAGTTATTCCCACTGTCATAGCTATCCTCCAGCCGTGTCTCAGTTATTCCCACTGTCATAGCTATCATCCAGCCGTGTCTCAGTTATTCCCACTGTCATAGCTATCATCCAGCCGTGTCTCAGTTATTCCCACTGTCATAGCTATCAACCCTCCTCCAACCTTCTAGCCATCTTCTTCCCCAGCACAGCTACCCCTTCCCCATTGAGGTGCAGCCCGTCCCTACGATAGAGCCTGTAGCCGACAGAGAAGTCGCCCAGTTCTCCAGGAACCCAAACCCCTCCTTCCTGCACCAGTTCTTGAGCCACTTGTTCCCCTCCCTAATCTCCCACTGCCTTTCTTGTGTGGCCCGTGGTACAGGCACTATTTCGGAAAATACTACCTTAGAGGTCCTTGCCCTCAGCTTTTGACCTAAATCCCTGAAATCATTTTTAAGGACTCTCCACCTACCCCTAACTTTGTCATTGGTTCCGATATGGACCATGACCGCTGGATCTTCTCCAGCCCCTCCCAGTAATCTGCCAACCCGATCCGCGATGTGTCGAACACTAGCGCCAGGAAGACAGCACACTGTTTGGCCATCACGGTCTTTGTGACTGGCAGAGGAAGTGTCTGGCTGCGGCAGTGCCATCCCTGGACTGACATCCCCCTCATCTGCCAAACGTGCAAACTTGTTGGGGTGTGTCAGATCAGGGCTAGCCTCCCTGGCACTCTTCCCTCTACCCCGCTTTCTAACTGTTACCCAGCTAGCTACCTCACTTTCCTCAGCCTCCTCTCTGTCACCCTCCCCCTCATCTACCCCAAAGAGTGCAGGCTCGGTGAGAAGCAAACTCTTTTGCAAATTGTCAATGCCTCTCAGTGTTGCAATTTGCCCATTTAGAGACTCTATTTGCGATTCCAAACGGGTAATTTGCTCACATCTTGAACAAAGATATGCACCCTGGAACGGCTGTTCCAGGACTGCATACATCATGCAAGATGTGCAATGGACTGCGCTGTCAATTGTGCAACACATACTAATGGGGATTACACCACAAAAGCAAAAAATACAATATAATGTAGTACTAAGAAACTGGCAAATTACAGTCCCCCACTGAAGTCCCTGAATCTAAAGTCACTTAATCTTAAGTCACACACTGACGCAACCACACTTAATCAACCATGCGTCGCGGTCAAACTCGCGTTATATATCTCCTTATATAGTACGACTACAACAATACCACATATGTAACGTTTTTTATGACTAAATTTAAATAACTTTTTTCTTTTTTTACATCACCATATTCTGACCCCCATAACTTTTTTACAGTTACTTGTATGTCTACTGGGCTCATTTTTTTGCAGGATAATCTGTAGTTTTTATCGATACTATTTTGGAGTCTGTGCGACTTTCATCATGTTATAATATTTTTTTGGGTAAGACTACTTTCACACTAGCGTTTTTGCCTGATGCGGCAGAGATCAGCAAAAACGCTTCCGTTACTGATAATACAACCGTCTGCATCCGTTATGAACGGATCCGGTTGTATAATCTTTAACCTAGCAATGATGGATCCGTCATGAACACCACTAAAGTCAATTGCGGAAGGATCCGTTTTCTATTGCGTTGGAAAGAAAACCTCCGGCATGGGAACGCAGCCAAACGGAACGGAATACATTCTGGTGACTCCGTTCTGTTCAGTTCAGTTCAGTTTTGACCCCATTGACAATGAATGGGGGCAAAACTGAAGCGTTTTTCTCAGGTATTGAGATCCTCTGCTGGATCGCAAAACTGGAAAAGTGAAACGCAAGTGTGAAAGTAGCCTTAGAAAACTGATGAAATTTTTTTTCTGTTACGCCATTCGCCATATTGGAAAGATATTTACAAGCATTTTCGGACGTGGTGATGACCATTATGTTTTATATATGTATAATATTTATGTTTCTAGTTTAAGGAAAGGGTGGCGTATTAAATTTTTATATATTTTTTTAACTTTTTTCTTAGTTTTAGTTTTTCTAGCCCCTCTAGGAGGCTACAATGTCCACTACTTACGGTAGATTTATTTTTTTATATATAGAATATTACCATACTCCCGTAATACATGGATTGCTGATCTATGTTGGCCTTTAGAGAGGCCCAGCCTATTAGAATTAATGACCGGCATCCCCGATAGCTGCATGGGGATGGTGGTCTTAACCCGGAAACGAGCGCTTCCGGGTTTTTCACCCTTTAGATGCTGTGATCACACTTATTCACGACATCTGAAGGCGGTAATGTCTGCGATCAGCATTATTGCCGGTCACGGACATTAGAGCCGGGGGTCTGCTGTTTGAAACAACTCGCCAGCTATGGTGCCCGCCGTACGTGCGAACAGGTGCCAAGTTTAAAGACCGCACCAGCACTGTACATGTACAGTGTTGGTAGCGAAAGGGTAATGCAGAGGTTCACGTATTATTTCTCCCAGCATTGCGGATACTTACTTAATACAGGACATGAACAGTACAACGATCTTTAGTTATTGGTGTAGCTACATTGCATTTGTCTGTAATTGTGACTTAGATAAACAGACCACATTTTGTTGAAAGTAAATGCACAAATCCAGGTAATTCCAAAGGATTCACTTAATCTTTGTAGTATCTGTACTATGTATTGTATAGGATCACTGCTTATCTCCAGGATAGGCCATCACTCTCTGATCAGTAGGGGTCCGACACCACAGCGACCGGCTGCTCGGCAATAGGCCTGTCCCGGAAGCAGAGAGACCGAGCTCGTTACTGCAGGGCTGTTCCCACTGACTTCACAGCGACGAGCTCAGTCCAGCGAGTGACGACCTATCCTGAGAACACGACCCAGGTAAATACTCATTTTCAATCATTTCTATACTCAGACACTAATGATGGTGTTGGGTTACTCTCACACTAGTGTTGTTAGAATCCGGCAAACAGTATGCAAACTGATAGCCTTTTTTTCCAGATCCGTTAGACGGATCCAGTGAAATACTGGATCCGTCTCATCCGGTATCATCCAGAATAACGGATCCGGTATTTTTTAAAGATCAAAAGTGAAACCAGCTCCTCCTATATCCCGGCGCATGAGCAGACTGGAAGACCGGATTCGACAACGCAACAATTTCTGGAACACTTGGTACCAGATTCGGCATTAATACATCTCTATCGAAATTAATGAAAAATCCCTTTAAAAAACCGCTAACAAAGAGGGAGAGCTGAAGGCACTGAGGGAGTGGAGCTGATGGGACTGGAGGGGCGGAGAGCTGATGGCACTGGGTGGGGGAAGTGGAGCTGCAGGCACTGGGTGGGGGAGAGATGATGGGACTGGGGTGGGGGAGAGATGATGGGACTGGGGTGGGGGAGAGATGATGGGACTGGGGTGGGGGAGAGATGATGGCACTGGGGGAAGTGGAGCTGCAGGCACTGGGTGGGGGAGAGCTGAAGGCACTGGGGCATAGTGGAGCTGATGGTACTCGGGGGAACTGATGAACTTGGGCTGATCACACAGGGGGGAATAAAGGGTGCTGGGGTCTGATGAGTTTTCATAAAGGAAAACAGTCTATTAATTCATTATTTTTTTATTAGATTACTCGGTGAATCGTAAAAAATAATCGCTAGAATACTCAATTTCTAAAATAATCTTTTGCTGCCGCCCTACCTATAACCCCTTATGAACTGACTTGTGCTTAGGACAGTTCAGAGCGCTGATCAATAGACTACCTAATAAACATGCAGACCGACATGCATTTGCATTGGCGCCACGTTATTCGATGATCGCTGTCATTTCCTCAGCAGTACCTGGAATTAATGAACAGCAGTAACTCCCACGTTACTACGAGACAACAGCTCGATTTCCATTATCTAACGCTATTCCACATTGTTTGGCCTCGCTTCAGCACTCCGTCAGAAGGCAGAGAGGAGGGGACGATGTGCAGGGAGAGGTCAGCCCTAAAATATGTAGAGGATGTTTAATAGGTGGACGGGGACATCATTACCGAGCCCCGGGGGACGGTGCAGCTGTAAACAAACCAGCGGCTTTTCTGTAAGACACGGCAATCGACACGCTCTGAATAAACAGAAAAATAAAACTGTCTGGGCCTCTGAGGGATTACAAGCTGTCCCATAACTCCACTCAGGGGTGTGGACCTCTCCAACCAGCAAACATTGGCTTAGTGCATTTCTCTCCCCGAGTGCTGTCCAAGTCCTGTCAGACCCACACGATGGTAGGCTGGCCCCTGTAATACAATAAAACACAAGGCTCACTACTGGCCGTCTGATACCACCACTTACACCAAAGGCTTCCACGTTGACGGCGCCACTTAAAAGAGAGAAAGAGTACGCAACTAAAAGGGGTGTCTGCAAACTGACTTATTCATTGTGCAATGTAAAACTATGCAGCTTTCTTATATAATATGATTCAAGATCACTGCTTGCAGTCACCGAATCTGAATGCTCTGTTATGGTCATTTCATCACTCAAAGTAAGCAATCAGTTCCTCACTCGGCGACTGCAAGGCGAGATCTTGAGATCTTGAAAATGTTGTCTTTTTTACAGTATTAGAATAAAAGTTTTAAAAATAATGTCTTTTGAGTCTGAAAACAAAACTGCTCTCATTGCAGCAATTTATCTTGCACTCTCATCTTGTCCTGAGAGTGAATGTCTATATCTCTGGTCAGAGTAATCTACACAGGATTACAGGAGTCCCCCAGCGGCTTCATGGTCACTTAGTCTCTGAGCCCAACCCATGGTGCTGTGCTGTACTGCTTCTGAAACAAGCAGGACATAAATGTCTAACAGTTATACAAAAAAAATATGGAAATAGCTGAAAGTGCATATTAATGAAAAGTGAAGCTTTTGCTGCTTTTGGCCTTTTTCCTTTTGGCAAGATGTTTAAGACTGCATGCCTTGTGGATGTCATACCCAAAAGGGGCCATAGTTCCCAGACTCCGGCCAAGGGCTGACCAATACATTGCTGCTGCATGAGTTAGCAATATACGGGAAAAAAGCTCTTTGTAAGTAATGGCTCCTGGCATAGCCCAACTAGACAGAGGTGCCCAGGAGACCTCGAGTCAAGTGTTGTCTCTCAGCCAGTCCGAACCCACCGCCGATACTGGGACACTAACTACGTGACTGCTTGGACACAGAGAGGTCAGTTACACAATTACAGTAAAACTGACAAATCAACTGGGTTTTAATCACAGGATTTTCATTTCTTAAATTGCCCCTATTTAACGGTGAATGAAAAGCCGTCCAGGTACAGAACGCAGGCCTGTATCACATGTCAGACAGGAGTACACACGACTTCGATTTAGTAGCTGGAGAAAAGAATATGGTTTTAGATCGTTGCACAATTAAAATGGACTTTTTCCTGAACGTGATCCATCCCTGCCATCCCCACAGGGTACAGACAGAGGTAACAGAGTACAGAGGTATGGGTTCTCTTCTTTATCCAGTAGTAACTGATGGGCACCGTACTGTGGACTGCAGCAAGAGAACCGCCTATGAGCTGGGAAACAAAGGGCCTGCAAACTCATCAACCTTCTCCCACTTTGGCAATTAATTTGACATGTTTAGTTTATGTAATCCTTGGTACGAGATTATTTGGGTGCATAACTCATATGTTATAACCTGACATGATGCCAGTGGATGAAAGCAGAACAGCCATAGAAAGTCAGAAGTCACACACTAAACCACAAAAAAGATGCACCGACGACTCTAACTGCGCTCATAAAACATTTACTGTCCATGTGATGACCAGATCCATGGCTATAACACAAAACATATGGACCTTCCTTCAGGTCTGGAGAGATCTCTTCTCTCATACATCTGTGAAATGTGGCGAGCCCGCCATGCCTCAATGTATCCAGGGAGGCTCTGGAAACAATTAGCAAAAACATAATGAAATGAGGGATGCAATTAAGACACCTAACTACTCCTCGGCATTCACTGATGGTGTTGGAATAAAGATGGCGGCAATGCAAAGCTTCCAGTGGGTGGAGGTAAATTCTGGCGGCTGTGGAGAAAGAAATGGTGACCTAATCAATAACAGGAAAACAGCCCCAACTCTTGAGGGGTGAGAGGGCAGAGGCCAGGAGTTTAGGTTAAACAATAAATGTTGCCCGTACACATTGCGGCCGTTCTGCGGTAACTGCGTGCAGCAGCAGCAGCCTACATGCAACGTGTTCAGGCCCCTCACTAAGGTGACACTAGAGATATCAGAAAGACGCTCTTTGCTCTCCATCTCAATCGGATGACAGAAGTTCTATTGTGCACGCTTATATGTAAATGACACACAGCACTATATTGGATCTATCACCTGTGGTGTCCTGGAATTACTGGGACTAATACACTGCTCAAAAAAATAAAGGGAACACTTAAACACCACAATGTAACTCCAAGCCAATCCCACTTCTGTGAAATCAAACTGTCCACTTAGGAAGCGGCACTGAGTGACAATGTCACATGCTGTTGTGCAAATGGGATAGACAACAGGTGGAAGGTATAGGCAATTACAAAGACCCCCCAATAAAGGAGAGGTTCTGCAGGGGGTGACCACAGACACTTCTCAGGTCCTATGCTTCCTGGCTGATGTTTTGGTCACTTGTGAATGCTGGCGGTGCTTCTACTCTAGTGCACCCACACAAGTGGCTCAGGTAGTGCAGCTTATCCAGGATGGCACATCAATGCGAGCTGTGGCAAGAAGGTTTGCTGTGGTCTGTCAGCGTAGTGTCCAGAGCATGGAGGCGCTACCAGGAGACAGGCCAGTACATCAGGAGACGTGGAGGAGGCCGTAGGAGGGCAACAACCCAGCAGCAGGACCGCTACCTCCACCTTTGTGCAAGGAGGAGCACTGCCAGAGCCCTGCAAAATGACCTCCAGCAGGCCACAAATGTGCATGTGTCTGCTCAAACGGTCAGAAACAGACTCCATGAGGGTGATATGAGGGCCCGACGTCCACAGGTGAGGGTTGTGCTCACAGCCCAACACCATGCAGGACGTTTGGCATTTGCCAGAGAACACCAAGATTGGCAAATTCACCACTGGCGCCCTGTGCTCTTCACAGATGACAGCAGGTTCACACTGAGCACATGACAGACGTGACAGAGTCTGGAGACGCCGTGGAGAACGTTCTGCTGCCTGCAACATCCTCCAGCATGACCGCTTTGGCATTGGGTCAGTAATGGTGTGGGGTGGCATTTCCTTGGAGGGCCGCACAGCCCTCCATGTGCTCGCCAGAGGTAGCCTGACTGCCATTAGGTACCGAGATGAGATCCTCAGACCCCTTGTGAGACCATATGCTGCTGCAGTTGGCCCTGGGTTCCTCCTAATGCAAGACAATGCTAGACCTCATGTGGCTGGAGTGTGTCAGCAGTTCCTGCAAGACGAAGGCATTGATGCTATGGACTGGCCCGCCCGTTCCCCAGACCTATATCCAATTGAGCACATCTGGGACGTCATGTCTCGCTCTATCCACCAACGTCACGTTGCACCACAGACTGTCCAGGAGTTGGCAGATGCTTTAGTCCAGGTCTGGGAGGAGATCCCTTAGGAGACCGTCCACCACCTCATCAGGAGCATGCACAGGCGTTGTAGGGAGGTCATACAGGCACGTGGAGGCCACACACACTACTGAGCCTCATTTAACTTGTTTTAAGGACATTACATCAAAGTTGGATCAGCCTGTAGTGTGACTCCAAATCCAGACCTCCATGGGTTGAAAAAATTTGTAATTTTTAATTTTTGTGTGATTTTGTTGTCAGCACATTCAACTATGTAAAGAACAAAGTATTTCAGAAGAATATTTAATTAATTCAGATCTAGGATGTGTTATTTTTGTGTATATGTGTGTATAGACCTATACACGGACTCCTACAGCCCTCCCCTGTTCATTCCTTTCACAGCATGCACATGGCCAAGTCCAGCTTCTCACAGGTGCCAATGCGAGGGACGGTAGACCGATCCTGGAGCCATGAATGAAGGTGTGGTCGTGATGAACCGTTCGCCCAGGGCCAACATGAGAGCGTTATTTGTCGTTTCATTGCAGAATAGACTCACCAGCTCCGAGGTATAATTTCTGTCTGGCAGCAAATTACAATCCAAGCTGTGCAGCTTCATTCCATTGAGATACATGGTGATTGTAGTAAAAAATGTAACAATAAAAAGAATATGTACAGAGTGATCCAGGGGTGATGCCAGGAGACAGGACTGAACAGTATTACAGCTGTTGTGCAGAGCCGAGCTTCCATTCACCCACCTGCCATTAAGACAATACAAAATATGGAGACGCATTTCATCAAACAAGTAAATTATAAATGAGCGGGATATTACAGGTGAAGGCCTCAGGATGCTGTCATAAAGACTGCCCACCAGACGGCTAGCATGGCAGCCATGATGCTGCCGATTGCCAATGAAAGATCTTGCTGCTGTTTGTTAACGGCCAGACACCTTGTCGGCAAATAGCAGGAGTGTCCACTCCCTTATTGGTAACCAGTGGAGCTCTGCCGCGTTAACGCATGGTGGGTACACCACCGAATGTCTGTTGCAGATTTTTATGCAGTGTTGTACAGTATGCGATCACCGATCAGATGCTGATGACCCTTCCAGGGGACAGGTCATCAGTTACAAAGAGTTGAGTAATCCCTTAAAGGTCCTTTTACAAGGGTCTATAAACGTGTAAACTTGGCGTCATCAAGTACAAGCCGATTGCATCTTTTATCTGGGCCTAAAAATCATCATGGTCGGCAGCACCAGGTCCCTGAGGATGCTGCAGTGAAGGTTAAATACATGGGGGGCCATATTCACAATATATAGGGCCCGTGCCTCCAGGTGTGAGCATATACAGGAGTAGGTGGAGAGGCAGGTGGCATCACACTACGTATTGCATGGACTGCGCGGCTGACAGATTGCAGTCCTGCTGTTCCATCGAGACACAGGGACAACATTAAAATCACTGACTAACCAGGGCTGACAACCAATATTATAAAGCATAGGTTTGAGGGTATCGTGTGCCACTGGATGGTGACGAGGTAAATGGGATGTTAAATGTCACATGGCAATCTGTGAATTCATAATGACGTTTGCCCGGTCACCGTGGATCAATTAGTATTTTGTGGATAGAAGCTTTTATCTTGGCAGAAATATGTCAGGTTAATAGAGCGCGCCCCATCCCCCGCAGATGATTGGGAGGTCTTGACCACGTGCGACAGTCGCTTTGCATGTTCTTACCTTTATGCTGTGGGGAATACTGGCATAGCCATGTTATACAGCGATTACACTCTGCTTCATGACAAGGAGGTAACATTGGCTGGCGTGTGGGATAATGCGAATACAGTTTGGGCTACGACTGGCGAAGACGTGCCGAGTGTGCTGTGCGACGTCCCCGATCTGCAGGTCTACTGGATTACTTCACAATCCAAGAAGGTTTAGTCACGTCCCTGATTTATACAAAAAATATCTGCCCATTCACAGGAAGAGCGCTGCGGTCAGAGAAGAAACCAGGAGTCAAAGAAGTGATTTCTGCACAAGGAAAAGAAATGGACAAATATTTATACAGTTAAAATATAAAAACCTTCCCGATCGGTCTGCAAATATCCCATAAAGACTGCGCACACAGAAGCGCCTTTTACTGGGAAGATTGGCTTTAATGATTGTTTTCTTAATATCCTACTGAACATGACGAAGCCTGAAGACGTCTTGAAAGGAAACCCATGGCAATTGCTGTTTGGGAATGGAGGGCCGTCACGGAAGGCACTGACTGAGCTCAGACTCCTGCGCCCTCTTTCCTACGGAGGCCGCAATGTCTTTACAGATTCCCCCTTTTAATAAGAGGATAAGTGGTTTTTTGAATCACAGATAAATAGGCATTTACTGAGGCACCTAGAAGACAAACAGAAGTGTGTGCATATGCAGATCCCTATTTATACAGTTACAGATTTTATTAAATGCTCCCTCGACATCCTGTTACATAAGGCCTTTCCAGAGCATCTCAGAAATCCATCTGGATGGCAAGAAACCATCTCAGCGGAGGCCAAGACAAATAAGCTTATGAATCACCAACAAGACTCTCTGCTTCTCCAAGGGTCCTTGTGACTTTGTAAATGAAGTTTCTGAAAAGAAGCTTAAATAGGACATTCTAAGACGTGCTCCTGAAGGAACGAGGACAGGTTAATCTCTCCGATGATCTGGAATCCAGAAACGTCCAGAATGGAGAATCCTGACCAGTGGCCACCATCCTCTGCGGCACACGATGCACGTCTGCATCATACATGACCTAACAAGGCAAAAATCCTCTACACATCTGGAGGCAGCAGGGGGAGAAGAGTGGTGACATCTGTACCTTCACGCGCAGCACCCCGTTACCCGGCCACATTTTTGTGATAATCCTGACTAAGCACTTGATGAAAGATCCAGTAAGACTGAACTAGTGGTTGACTCACGTCAGCACACAGATCCTAACTACAAGCAGGCAATGCACCTAATAATCTACTCAGCCGACGTTTCAGTGCTACCGCTCCGACGGTCAGCCAGTCGTTGCTATGACGACGTCCGAACATGACCACTGCAGCCAATCACTGGCCTCAATAGTCCTGGGCCGTATAGGCAGGAATCACCACTGCAGGGAAGGAAACCGAGCCCAGCGGGGAGCACTGGTGTGGGGGCGTATTTACCGGGTCAGTATTAAAGTGCATTGCGTTTAGTAATTGGCATCACTTACTATAGAGGGACCGCTCTCCATTGCTTGAGTTTCCTATCTGACTCCTGAATTGCACTTTACAGTGTCAATATCCATTGTGTATTATCATAAACTAGGGATAAACCATTGTAATGAGCAACAACTGAAGATTAACCCTTTCCCGACTGCTCGAAGACTATATACGCCGGGGGCGGTCGTTCTTCATCTCTGCATGGCTGTTATAAGCAGGGTGCAGGGGGGCTCTCAGTGACCCCCCATAGAGAAGGCAAGGACACTTATCACTGTCCCTGCCTTCCCATAGCTCTATACACAGCACTGAACGAAGGAGGCGGCGATCCTGTTCCAGTCCCCAGGGTCGCGATCGCTGGGGCCTGACCCGGACCAGCTGTACAGTGAGGTTCTACAGCCCTTTACAAGCTCTCTGGGGGCCGTACTCCCCTGTAACCAGTACTAATATGTCAGCCCAAGTTAGAGGAAAAAAACTAAACTAAAGTTAAATGGCCCCCAAAGGTTTTGTATTACCTCATGGGAGAGGAGGAAAGGAGCACAAAATGTAAAAAAAAATAATAATAAAAAAATAAAAAAAATTTGAACCAATTTAATCAGTACTGCAGCTTCTCGCCCCACGCCTAGGAACCATAACCCATACATCCCATAGATCAAAACATCCACTCTCGAAAAAGGACATAATTAAAAAATATATATTTTAGTTGCACATCGTGCTATTAACAAAAAAAAAAAAAAAGACAACAAAAATATAAGAAAATAAATAAGATAAAAATGTCAACAATAAAGCCCCACTTATCACCAAAAAAAGGCAAAGATTTTAAGAAAAGCACCTGTTCAGGAAGGCCGGTAAATGGCCCAGTCTTGAACTGGTTAAAGGCTATGCACAGATTGCAATCATTGTCCTTCTTTTAATGCACATAAAATGAAAAAATTAAGCAAATGAAATGGAAAACGTATCAGATCATTTTGTTTCTCCAGCTCGTGTGCAGACCTATGCATTTCCATGGTAACAGACAACATATTGTCCTGCATCCTGCGGTCACCGCCCAAACGTATGATAGCACAAAGCCTGAGACGACAAGACTGCAGGATGACGCTACACGGAATCTGCTTGCTGCGTTACCAAGGAGACATTTTTAATTAAGACTTATTGCAAAGTTTCATCATGGTAATTTTAGATTTATCTATTTTTCGGTTGTGGAGGAGGACACAGCCGCCATTACTGGAGCACAGTGACCCTCTACCCGTCTGAGCACATTCCCAGCTTGTTGCACTGAACCACTCGTGCATCACGGCTCAGAAATAACCGCTGCGGAGTAACGTAATGAATGTGGTGACTTCAAGAACAACCGCTTCTTTTAATAACATTTTAGAACTGCGACAATGATTCCTGTGGAAACTAAATAATCCCATTCAGCAAGAGGAAGGACAACTCTATGGACCACCATGAGAAGCAGCATCGTGCCCCGCCTTGTGTACAGGTCCGCTGACAGCCCCACACCTGTCGATAGGCTGTCTCTCGTGTGCTGTATCCGGCTATTTTCTATGTTAAGAGCTTAGAAGGTGAGGCGGCCGTCGAGAGGATGGTGTTTGATCAGCTGAGTTTCCGACCTGTCTCTCGCTGTCAAGACTCTCCTTCAGCCTCACGCCTTACGGCTTTTCTTTTTCTTTGGTTGGCTCTGACTTTTGGCCAGCCACCATGCTGGAGCCGCTCTGCCTCATGGAACATTACAACAGACACCCTGTTATAATAACCACTCATGGGAAAGGTGGGACAGAATGGCAAGAACATACGGGACAAGTCTTAAGACCTGTGAGCAACGCCAGGGTGTCACAATTGGCAAAAGCTGGGAGAAGCTGAAACCTGAAGACGACGATTGAAGGGGGGGGACTGCAGAGAGAAACTGCTTCTAAAACGCCTCCAGTACATCAGATGAATGGCTTCTACTTTGCACAGAAGGTTAGCACACTGTCCACAGGCCAAGTATAGACAGCAATGACCTGAGACAGAAATCTGTGAAATAACTGCCTCTCTGGTCCCCGCTGGTCTCTGCTTCCTGGTCTCTCTCGACACAGAGGAAACGACCACTCACCCAATCATTGCCTGCAGCAGTGACCGGCCGCAGCTGCTGCCTGGCTGAGGGTCAAGTCCTGCATTTCCAAGCAGAAAAAGAAGAAGAGACCATTAGGAGACACTGCCATGGGAGCATCAGGGACTGGATGAGGCGCATATGACGTCCAAACAGAAATACTACGCTAATCTTTCTTTCTGGACCAGCAGTGTGCACAGAGGCCAGTTTCCGGCCAGCTCGCAGTACGTCTGCAGATGACAGATCTTCTGGACAGCAACACAGAGGTGTACAGCAAGAAGACAGACCAGGCTGAACCTGGTGGTGCTGGAAGAAGCGTCCAACAAAGAGGAGTACAGTCCAAAGAAACCATTACTGAGTTGGTGAAGGGCAAGATGTGAAGCGTAGTCTAAAGTATCCACCATTTTTCCCTGATAACCCTGCAAGGAGGTGTGGACTTTACTGGTTATATACCTAGGTTTCACTCCCCAGCACAGGCCCAAATAGATCACCAGACAGCAGATCATTTTGCAGGATAATAGGCTAAACTGGATATTTGTATGGCTTTTTCAGCCTTATAAACTATGTTACTGACAAGCTGGACTGAAGACGGATTCAGGGAAATTCAAGTCGGCAAAAAGCTAAATAAAGACTAGTCCAAATTCAACATCAGAAGGTAGGGTGCAAAGGTAAGGCAAGGGCTGGTACTCCGATACGTTCTAGTGAAGTCAGGAAAGCCGGGTAGAATACAGAAATACAAACAGGAAACAGACTGAGGCTGATAACCAGGCGCTGGTAAACAAGAGCGGTTCCCCTTTAAGGTCACCAAGGAGTGACATCATACATGGCACCGGGTCACACACCTATGGGTGGAGCGGAGGATTAATAAAGCATCCTGCCATTATGGTGATGTCATGACTTGCAATGGACCAACATGCCGCTAGTGTCTGACCATGGGGGAGAATAAAAGTATCTAGATAACAAAATAAGTAAAGAAAGAGGAAACATTTTGTCAAAATATCAAGGTGTTGCTTTTTTAAGTCATTAAGATTTATTGGGATGAAGTCCATGTTGAGAACGCTGCCACCAACACTAGATCTATTCTGCAGATCTCAGAGACCTTTCTAGAAGATTAATATGAAACCCAGGAATGATCATTTCTCCATATGCTGTGATGAATGGATTTTCAAAAACCATTTCCTCCTCTGACGTCAATAACTACAGCATCCAACACAGAGAGCCCCTCGCTCTGTAGGTGGCCACTGACCAAACCAACATCGAGGAATGCTAATTCATTACCAGAGTTCTAAAAACTGTACACAACCCACTCTTAGTTATATCTCTGGTGACAACAAATATGGCCGAAAACTACGTAACTCTGTCACTCAGTTTTCCCAGGTTTCTCAAAGACAAATGTGCTTAGTTACAGTCATGTGTGGGGAGGTATATATCTGTGCATGTGCTCAGCACACAGCACCCTGAAGACCAAGATGTAAAACCTACACAATATATGACAACATTAACACATGGTGAAACATAAAGCAGAGACCCTCCGCTCCGAGGAGCTCATCACTGGTCAAATAACACCAACAAAGAGAGGAAACTACTCCAGGACATGTTCACTATGCAGTTTGGCAGAAATATGTACACAATGTGGCCGGCTGATAGTGACCCGCACTTCACCCACCTGCCTGACAGATGAGCAGCCACAGAAGGAAGCCTCTGTTTCTGCGGCCTGAGTCGGCTGGGGTTCAAGCGCGTCAGTACGTTATGGCCTATCAAAATAAGAATCACTCCCAGTAGGGAAAACAACACCTTTGGTGGGAAGCATAGAAGGAAGACTCTAAAGATTCAGCCTTTTGTGCAAGAAGCTCTTGTGAATTGCAAATGTTATGGCCCCGGTCCAGATGTTGTGTTAGAAGTACTACATCTAATTTATTCTGGCTCCGCTCCCTCAATTCAAGATCGCTCACGGGTATTTTATTGCTGTCCTCGGTGAACTGCAGCTTAGTAAAATGAAGTCAAGGACGAGTTGACTGACACTGAGCACTTTAATCCAATAAGGAAGTTTTTTTTCCAACACAAAGATTTGCACCAAGATTATTTTATTTTCATGTCAGGAACAAATCTCCCCCCAGCAGCTACTGAGCAAGAAGAGTGTTAATTAAAGGAGGGGGCCGCTAGAGCATCTCCAGTCATGTTATGCCATTGCTGCTTCTCCTACTGTCTGAAGGCTACCACGAAGGTGGGACAGTGCAAGGGAGTAAGGGGGCTGCACACATCTAATGTATAGATGTCTGGAGAGAGAAGGAATGAGCTCTTGGAATTCGACATCCCTGGTAATTTTGTTATTGGGAGACACGCCACAGTCCCCTATCCCGACGGAGAAAACATGCACACTTGGCTGGGTGTTCATTTGGGGAGGCGGGAGGAATAGTTGTCGGGCAGTTTAACACATGACTGCAAGATCAGACTACACAGGGTTTCTTTGCTGTCTGTTACCATGGAGACACAGGGATCTACAAAGAAGCTGTAGACTCAAAACAGGAGATAAAGATGGCTTGCCAGGCTTTCATTTCAGAGGCATTAGAGCCATGAAAACAGTAGCAGGAGTGCAGGAATACTTCAAGTACAATAGGCAGATTGGCAGGCGTTGCTTGCTTTACCTAAACAGTCACGAAAAGGACGTATTAGGGTCACCATGAACTGACGGGTCTGGAAAAACAGGACTATAGATGATGCGATGGTTCAGCTATGACTGATACATGATGTCGATATAGTGCTCTGTACTCGCCTACAGCCAGGACATATCCAGTTTCATGGATTTCATTACAGGTCCCTGCTGCCCCTCCCGGCTAATCCCAGGCCAATAAATAATTCGGCTTTCTTTTCTCCTGGGCAGATAATGAACTCAGTGGGCTACAGATTGTATATGGAGCTAACAGTTGCACAAAAATGATTTTATTAGCATGTATTCTGTTACCCGCAGTCTATAAACAGCTGGGTTTATGTACACAGATAATATCCAGCAGGAAAACGCCCTTTCTGACTCAGAACAGCATTAGCCATACGATTTACGGCCTGACAAGTGAGATCCGCTCAGGGGCTGCTGCCAGTGGTGTTGGTAGTATCCTCTGACCAGAGTGAGGTTCAAGGGCCGTCATCAAGTCTGCAAATATTTAACATGTTGGGCTGATGACTGTGACATTATAATCCTTGTGGAAGCGCGCTCCTGGCACGCTGCAGTTACTCTATGAGAACACATTTTGTTACGGTTGCAGTAATTAGCTATTTGTAGCATCAGTGACCAGCGTACATTCGATGCTCGAGATCCTGCCACCAACACAGACATAATCCCATCATTGTGGAGAGTGAATATATAAGCGGAAATTCCTCTGCGGTGTAATAGAGACGGGACACGAAATCTCTGAAGGCAAACAAACTTTCATTTGGAGGGAGAGAAAAAATCCTCCTGGCAGATTTATGGGCAAGGCCTGGCATCAGATGTTCACAATTATGCAAAAACGTGTGCGGGAGAGTGCAGAGAAATAAGGCTGTGAGGCGAGTGTAGGATATTGGGGTGCCGGAGCCATGGCCGCCGGACAGTCAGCAAAGTCAGGGATTTAAGAACAGGTCGATTCGACTGCCATTTATGAAGGTGGCTTTACACGCTACATGTGATGCTGCATCACGGTCAGGCTCGGATAAACGTACATGCAGGAGGCTTGTCAGCAATTCTGTTTAGATGCAAATGGGACTATCTGGACCAGTTTACATACAGCAACACGCGGACCTTGATAATGATAGGCATTACAACAGTGTGTAGTCACCCTAAACTTTGGGGGTCTCAATTTCTCTCTTTACTCCCCGAACTTGTCTTTATTCATTTCAATTGCAGAAAACATTGGATCCCCTTTATCAGAATTTGGAGTAAAGTGCGCCAAACTTTGGTGCATAATGCCGTATCAAATTTTAGACCTAACTATGAAGCAAATGCACCAAAAAGAATCATCCCCTGCTCCTATCGCTAGATACAAAGTACACCGACGTATAGCCGAGCGCCAAATTTCCCATCCAGCCCGAACCACTGTGATAAATTTGGAGCATCTTTAGATCTTCAGACCATTATAAGAAACAAGAGGATTGATGCAGCGCGGACCTCGGAGGAAATATCCGGCTGAAACTCAGCTTGTGCAATAAAGATTTCAGTCTGCAATTTACTGGAGATCATCTTCCCATTGAACATACGAGGCGGATAGTATACAATGTGTGCCTTTTGGTTCACGGATGTCAATGTTCTGCTGCCGCCCAAATTATGCTTTTCTGCTAATAAAAAGACCTAACATGAACAGTGAAGGAGCCTTCTTCAATTAATAATTTTAGGATTAGGTTCACCGCAATTGCAGAAATAACATGACATTTACCTGTCACTACCTTCCCTCATCCACATCAGATCTACAGGCACAAGAGCATCTTAAAGGGATTGTCCCCACTATTAAAGTACTCTGTTATGTCAAGCAAAAACATTTTTCAACTGAAATGGTTTTTTTTTGGTTTTTTTTAAGAAGCTCCTGTGAATAGATGATTCATACTTGATAGCGGGTCCCCTGCAATTATTGACGTCCACCTAACATGTCCAGTGTAAGTGGTCACACATGCACAGCATGGCTGCCAGACAATATGAATTAGCTCACTCAAAGCAGCCTCTCTCCATCACTGGACTATCACGTGGGTGTTGTGAGAGGTAATAAAAAGAACACCATAGCAAGCGTGTAACAGAGAGGGTCATAACACGTATGTAACAGTAAGGAGGGCTATAGCAAGTGTGTAACAGTAAGGACGGCCATAACAGGTGTTTAACAGTAAGGAGGGCCATAACAGGTGTGTAACAGTAAGGAGGGCAATAACAGGTGTGTAACAGTAAGGAGGGCTATAACAGGTGTGTAACAGTAAGGAGGGCAATAACAGGTGTGTAACAGTAAGGAGGGCTATAGCAAGTGTGTAACAGTAAGGACGGCCATAACAAGTGTGTAACAGTAAGGAGGGCCATAACAAGTGTGTAATAGTAAGGAGGGCCATAACACGTGTGTAACAGTGAGGAGGGCCATAACAAGTGTGTAACAGTAAGGAGGGCCATAACAAGTGTGTAACAGTAAGGAGGGCCATAACAAGTGTGTAACAGTAAGGAGGGCCATAACAAGTGTCTAACAGTAAGGAGGGCAATAAGACGTATGTAATCGTAAGGAGGGATATAACAAGTGTGTAACAGTAAGGAGGGCCATAACAAGTGTGTAACAGTAAGAAGGGCCATAACAAGTGTCTAACAGTAAGGAGGGCCATAACAAGTGTGTAACAGTAAGGAGGGCAATAAGACGTATGTAATCGTAAGGAGGGATATAACAAGTGTGTAACAGTAAGGAGGGCCATAACAAGTGTGTAACAGTAAGGAGGGCCATAACAAGTGTCTAACAGTAAGGAGGGCAATAAGACGTATGTAATCGTAAGGAGGGATATAACAAGTGTGTAACAGTAAGGAGGGCCATAACAAGTGTGTAACAGTAAGAAGGGCCATAACAAGTGTCTAACAGTAAGGAGGGCCATAACAAGTGTGTAACAGTAAGGAGGGCCATAACAAGTGTGTAACAGTAAGGAGGGCCATAACAAGTGTGTAACAGTAAGGAGGGCCATAACAAGTGTGTAACAGTAAGGAGGGCCATAACAAGTGTGTAACAGTAAGGAGGGCCATAACAAGTGTGTAACAGTAAGGAGGGCTATAACAGGTGTGTAACAGTAAGGAGGGCCATAACAAGTGTGTAACAGTAAGGAGGGCAATAAGACGTATGTAATCGTAAGGAGGGATATAACAAGTGTCTAACAGTAAGGAGGGCCATAACAAGTGTGTAACAGTAAGGAGGGCCATAACAAGTGTGTAACAGTAAGGAGGGCCATAACAAGTGTGTAACAGTAAGAAGGGCCATAACAAGTGTGTAACAGTAAGGAGGGCCATAACAAGTGTGTAACAGTAAGGAGGACCATAACACGTATGTAACAGTAAGGAGAGCCATAACAAGTATGTAACAGTAAGGAGGGCTATAACAAGTGTGTAACAGTAAGGAGGACCATAACACGTATGTAACAGTAAGGAGGGCTATAACACGTATGTAATAGTAAGGAGGACCATAACACGTATGTAATAGTAAGGAGGACCATAACACGTATGTAATAGTAAGGAGGACCATAACACGTATGTAATAGTAAGGAGGACCATAACACGTATGTAATAGTAAGGAGGACCATAACACGTATGTAATAGTAAGGAGGTCCATAACACGTATGTAATAGTAAGGAGGACCATAACACGTATGTAATAGTAAGGAGGACCATAACACGTATGTAATAGTAAGGAGGACCATAACACGTATGTAATAGTAAGGAGGTCCATAACACGTATGTAATAGTAAGGAGGACCATAACACGTATGTAATAGTAGGGAGGACCATAACACGTATGTAATAGTAAGGAGGACCATAACACATATGTAATAGTAAGGAGGTCCATAACACGTATGTAATAGTAAGGAGGTCCATAACACGTATGTAATAGTAAGGAGGGCCATAACACGTATGTAATAGTAAGGAGGGCCATAACACGTATGTAACAGTAAGGAGGGCTATAACACGTATGTAATAGTAAGGAGGACCATAACACGTACAGTACAGACCAAAAGTTTAGACACACCTTCTCATTCAAAGAGTTTTCTTTATTTTCATGACTCTGAAAATTGTAGATTCACACTGAAGGAATCAAAACTATGAATTATCACATGTGGAATTATATACATAACAAAAAAGTGTGAAACAACTGAAAATATGTCATATTCTAGGTTCTTCAAAGTAGCCACCTTTTGCTTTGATTACTGCTTTGCACACTCTTGGCATTCTCTTGATGAGCTTCAAGAGGGAGTCACCTGAAATGGTCTTCACTTCACAGGTGTGTACTTGCCTTATAAATGGGGTTGGGACCATCAGTTGCGTTGTGGAGAAGTCAGGTGGATACACAGCTGATAGTCCTACTGAATAGACTGTTAGAATTTGTATTATGGCAAGAAAAAAGCAGCTAAGTAAAGAAAAACGAGTGGCCATCATTACTTTAAGAAATGAAGGTCAGTCAGTCCGAAAAATTTGAAAAACTTTGAAAGTATCCCCAAGTGCAGTCACAAAAACCATCAAGCTCTACAAAGAAACTGGCTCACATGCGGACCGCCCCAGGAAAGGAAGACCAAGAGTCACCTCCGCTGCGGAGTAGAAGTTCATCCGAGTCACCAGCCTCAGAAATCGCAGGTTAACAGCAGCTCAGATTAGAGACCAGGTCAATGCCACCAAGAGTTCAAGCAGCAGACACATCTCTAGAACAACTGTTAGGAGGAGACTGTGTGAATCAGGCCTTCATGGTAGAATATCTGCTAGGAAACCACTGCTAAGGACAGGCAACAAGCAGAAGAGACTTGTTTGGGCTAAAGAACACAAGGAATGGACATTAGACCAGTGGAAATCTGTGCTTTGGTCTGATGAGTCCAAATTTGAGATCTTTGCTTCCAACCACCGTGTCTTTGTGTGACGCAGAAAAGGTGAACGGATGGACTCTACATGCCTGGTTCCCACCGTGAAGCATGGAGGAGGAGGTGTGATGTGTGGGGGGCTTTGCTGGTGACACTGTTGGGGATTTATTCAAAACTGAAGGCATACTGAACCAGCATGGCTACCACAGCATCTTGCAGCGGCATGCTATCCCATCCGGTTTGCGCTTAGTTGGACCATCATTTATTTTTCAACAGGACAATGACCCCAAACACACCTCCAGGCTGTGTAAGGGCTATTTGACCATGAAGGAGAGTGATGGGGTGCTGCGCCAGATGACCTGGCCTCCACAGTCACCGGACCTTAACCCAATCGAGATGGTTTGGGGTGAGCTGGACCGCAGAGTGAAGGCAAAAGGGCCAACAAGTGCTAAGCATCTCTGGGAACTCCTTCAAGACTGTTGGAAGACCATTTCAGGTGACTACCTCTGGAAGCTCATCAAGAGAATGCCAAGAGTGTGCAAAGCAGTAATCAAAGCAAATGGTGGCTACTTTGAAGAACCTAGAATAGGACATATTTTCAGTTGTTTCACACTTTTTTGTTATGTATATAATTCCACATGTGATAATTCATAGTTTTGATGCCTTCAGTGCGAATCTACAATTGTCATAGTCATGAAAATAAAGAAAACTCTTTGAATGAGAAGAAAGTGTGTCCAAACTTTTGGTCTGTACTGTATGTAATAGTAAGGAGGACCATAACACGTATGTAACAGTAAGGAGGACCATAACACGTATGTAACAGAAAGGAGGGCTACAACACGTATGTAACAGTAAGGAGGACCATAACACGTATGTAACAGTAAGGAGGGCTACAACACGTATGTAATAGTAAGGAGGACCATAACACGTATGTAATAGTAAGGAGGACCATAACACGTATGTAATAGTAAGGAGGACCATAACACGTATGTAACAGAAAGGAGGGCTACAACACGTATGTAACAGTAAGGAGGACCATAACACGTATGTAACAGTAAGGAGGGCTACAACACGTATGTAATAGTAAGGAGGACCATAACACGTATGTAATAGTAAGGAGGACCATAACACGTATGTAACAGTAGGGAGGGCTATAACATGTATGTAACAGTAAGGAGGGATATAACAAGTGTGCAACAGTAAGGAGGGCTATAACACGTATGTAATAGTAAGGAGGACCATAACACGTATGTAATAGTAAGGAGGACCATAACACGTATGTAATAGTAAGGAGGGATATAACAAGTGTGCAACAGTAAGGAGGACCATAACACATATGTAATAGTAAGGAGGACCATAACACGTATGTAATAGTAAGGAGGACCATAACACGTATGTAATAGTAAGGAGGACCATAACACGTATGTAATAGTAAGGAGGTCCATAACACGTATGTAATAGTAAGGAGGTCCATAACACGTATGTAATAGTAAGGAGGGATATAACAAGTGTGTAACAGTAAGGAGGGCTATAACACGTATGTAATAGTAAGGAGGGCTATAACACGTATGTAATAGTAAGGAGGTCCATAACAGGTGTGTAACAGTAAAGAGGGCCATAACAAGTATTTAAGAGAAGGGGTGCCATAATGAGTATGTAACAGCAATATCTAGATACAGGACAGTTTTTTTTTTTTGTTTCCTTTCTTACTCCCAGCCTTCCCAAAGCCATAACTTTTTAGATTTTTCCATTCACAGAGCCGCATTAGGGCTTGTTTTTTCTGGAACAAGTTGTACTTTCAAATGCATTCAATGTAGTGGGAAGCCTGAATGGGGCGGAATTATTTTATTTTTTAATTTATTTTTACAGCGATTCCTACAC
This sequence comes from Bufo gargarizans, assembly GCF_014858855.1. Classification (NCBI taxonomy): domain Eukaryota; kingdom Metazoa; phylum Chordata; class Amphibia; order Anura; family Bufonidae; genus Bufo; species Bufo gargarizans. The sequence goes on along the minus strand of NC_058089.1, from coordinate 131,524,725 downwards.
AGTAAAATTGACCTGTTACGCTCATTCTCCGGGCACGATTACTACAATACCACATATGTATAGTCCGTTCTTGCATTTTAATCCTGCAAAAAATACAACGAAATAACTTTGGAAACCAATGTTTTCTTTGCATCGCCATAGAGCTGTATGGGGCCCTTTCTTGCAGGGCAATCTTCATCGATACAATTCCGGGGTGTGTAGGACTTTTTGATCACCCTTTATAAAAATTTTCGGTGAGGTGAAGCAACAAAAAAAAGCCAAATTGTCCATTTTGACTTTTTCGACGTTTGCCGTATGGCATACATATTTTTATATTTTAATAGTACAGGCGTTTTCACACGTGACAATGGCCTTGATGTTTATTTTTTGAATTGTTCATGTATTCTTATTTTATTTTTAGGGAAAGTGGATTGATTAGAATTTTTATATTTTTAAAAACAATTTTTTTCTTTTTAACACTTTTTTCATAGTTCCCATAGAGATCTATAATAAGCAATCATTAGATTGCTTTTCTCACAGACCCCAATGCACTATGGGGGTCATTTATTAAGATTGGTGTGTTAGACGCCGGTCTTAATAACCCCTGCACCGGAAGTGGATCCGCCGAAGTTAGGAGGAAACACCTATGCAAGCTTCCTTGCTGACGTAGATATAGAACATTTTCTACACAAGGTGTAGAAAATGATAAATGAGACAGGCCTGGTCGCACGCCCCTTCCCCACAACACCTCCTATTTCTTACCTGGCATGAGTGGGAAAAAGTCACATGATTGGGACGCAAAAAAGCCGGCTTATACGAGTTTGGAGATGACCCCTCCGCAGGCAGGCTCTCCATAGGAATTAATGTGAGGAGGCCACATGTCACTCAGGAGGACTGAGGCTGCTGCACACTACATCCGGCTCCCCAGAGCCTTGCTAGGGGGAGCTGGTGCACATTTAACATTTTGACCATGGCATCTGAGAGATTAAACGTATGCGATCGATGTTATTGCCGATTCCATGCATCAGTTCCAGGTGAGGCATCCAATGGCTGTAGTGCCCATGAGGCGGTCAGGAAAGGGTTAACCTACATGGCCATTATTCTTACACACCTAGGATTTATTACGCCATTCTCAACACTTTACAGCTGCATTTCTGGTAAAAACTAGAATATGAAACGCTGGTCACGAGAGTCGCCAGAGATTCCCGTTTGTATTCGCCACGTGATTTGTGAGTGAGTAGCCGTAACTTTTCTCCTCCATAGAGTTACATGAATAACGCTTGGAAACCTCTTAAGATGTGCTCATCAGGATTTTGATAACGCTATTGAAAAAACTCTGCGTGCAGCCCTATCCTCATGAAAACTGCCCCGGGCTGACAGGATTTCGTGCGGTGTACATATAGTGCCGTACGGAGTGCCACCTGCTCTCTCCTGGAACAGATAAAAAAGAGAACCGGCTGAACGAGGACGCCGCCTCAGCTTCTGGTCGCCTCTTTAAGTCTCAGGTTACAATCTCTAAGAACTTAGATTTCCAGGAATAAAATTCCACTAATGATATATTCATGCACAGATATTACGAGTTAGTGCCCTCGGCCCTGCTGATGGCAGCTGCAGCAATCTGCAGGACTGGATTCTACCGATGACTGATGAACGCTAAAAGCTGCCAGAGGCAAAAATCATTATGCTGAATTCCTGTCTACACGAAATGGTGAGAAACGTATCACAGGGTAAAGCTAAAGAGGCTCCTAGTAAAGAGGCGCAGCCTGGCAGCAGGGATGCAGATGGTGTCCTGGGTGCTCCCATTTCAGCCCCTAACAGTAGGGACTCACTTAAAGGGGTATTCCCATCTGGACAGTTAGATCAGCGTATAACAGCTGGAGTTGCATGCTAGCTTTCTGGGACGCTGTTTATCCGGTTTTGGCTGTTGGATGAGGGTGCACCGGGTTCTATGGGGCTTCTGTAGGTTGCAGCTCTCGCTTGGGGCTGGAGTTGGGAGATTTTGCTGCGGGGGGCGCCATGTCTATTTTCCTACAATTGTGGTGTACCTTCACAAGTACCACATATGAGAACACAAGAACAAGAAAACAAGGCAGCTTTCATTTTGCAGCCGTTCCATCCTCTCTGCCACCTCCTATCCTGTCAGCAGTGACGTTCTCTTTAACCCTTTAGGGTTCATAATTGCACCCTAATCATTTCTGTGCAGAAACAAACCTAGACTTTCTGGAACTAATGTAATGGGGTGAAGTTTTTTTTTTATGAAAAAGCCCTAAAGTGGTGCTCCAGTTTCATAATGAATGATTTTTTTATTTATTGGACTAGATTACCCTAACCCTGCATATTTTTGCCCCAGGCACCTGCTTTCATGTCAGCGCTTTCTTTCCCCTGGTCTCGGCATCCCTGTGTCCTGGCAGGAGGTTTACCTGCAGAACTTCCTGTCTTCATCAGTTTCCTGCTGAGAACAGGGGAAGGAAAGCGCTGACATGAAAAAGAGGTGCACGGGGCAAAATATGCTGTGTATAAAAAAATTATGAACATGGAGAACCCCTTTAAGAAAACTGCACAAAAGACTAACATTTGACATACTGTGAACTTGATATTCTTTTAGCGCCCCGTTTCATCAGCCAGCCCTATGAAGCAGCCATACATTTCCCCTGCAGTGTTCATGTAGTATTACATGCAAGCCCTCAATGTAAATGGCGGACCATGTAATACTTGGGGTGAGCTGTGTCTCCTTATGAGCGGGAGTGTAATAGAGGGGGTCTTGGGCAGTGGACCCCTCCCTTTCATGTGCACTATTAACATATGAAACAACCCTTTTAAAGCATCTAGAAGAGAGCTGCAAGCACGTTAGACCAATGATATTCTTGGAGAAGTCTGCTTTTAGGCATGAAAACAATGCGATGAGCCACTTGAAGTAACTTTGGGGGTGCTCTTGTTTAGCACAAAGCTCTGACCCACCTAACAACAGGCGTCAATGTCTGAATGGCAGAGACGTGTAAACACAGTGCAGAGCGATTCCATCCCTCACAGCTAATACGCGTCCGTTTCCATCCAGCACTTCCATTTATGAGGGCTCAGGGTTTTCAGGACGCCACAGAACAGCAAAGTAAACTTATGGCAAAGTGTTTTTATTAGCTACTGAGTGGCAAACGCAGCCCCTGCTGACGTGGCACATGTAGTGGAGAGGCTTTATGCGAACACTGGGATTCCTATGTGCTGCTGTGACACCGATACGGCTAGAACGGAACGCCCCTGAGTCGGCCAATTTTCCGCACTTCCGGAATCTCTTTTACCAGATCTGACAGAAATGATGCAGGTTAGTTTTCAGTGAAAAGTTCTTTCCTTGAAATTACAGAACGTCCTATCATGATGGCTCCAGATCAGAGAAGCTCCAGATACATGTACCTTTTTATAAAGGAAGGAAAAGAACGGTCCATTGCTTTTACGTTTCGCCCTGTCCATATCATCCATCCAAGCATCGTAAAAGCGATATCCGCAGATTGCCATTGGAAACGTTTTGTGTCCGTGTTAATAAACACTCATAAAACAGAGCTGCGATGGAAGTATTTGAGCGAGAGAAGCACATGAAGGAAGGCATTTAAAGGGATCCAGACAATGAGACAGACCAGGATGATGCTTAAAGGGGTTGGCCACTCTCCATGTATTTGCTACCACTTTGTGGGAGGCAGGGAAAAAGTTAATTTCCTAATATATATATCATTAATCAGATCTGCCTGTATTTTCTATTATCTGAAGCCATGCCCCCTGAGCCCGCGCTGCCCTGCACCCGAATCCATCCATGGCGCTTTAGAGAAAAGCCTGGTCCATGCCTGTAGTGTAACTGCACATGCGCTGCTTTACCTCATCTGCCCCTGCCACGCTCCCTGCTCCGACTCTGCTGGTTCTGTCTGTACAGTCTATTCCTGTCAGAGTTCGGAGCCTAGTAGGAGCGGATCCCCTGGCCATAATTTACAGAGCCCGTGTAAAGTACATTTTAATAAATATAAACATGTATATATGTGTTTCTTCATGCGCTTGTGCTGGCTGTCATGCAGATTGGAGAGGCAGTCGGCCCTCAGGATGGTACGGACTGATTCCGGCCAGTACACGGACACCAGCTTGTGATTCCCCAGGAGGATCTGCCGCAAATTTTCAGCGCCCATGATGCGCACGGTCCGGGATCCAAACAGATGCATCTTGTAGATGTGTCTGTACTTTCTGAGCTTCAGTTGCAGGAATTTATGTCTCTGTAGCAACATCTGCAAGGTTTCTCCAAAGAAAAGCAGCCCCATAGTGCCAGGGGGCAGCGGGTACTGGCAGCCGGGGTCTCTGCAGCTGTAACAGTACAGCTCCCATAGCTTGGTGGCTAAGTGACAGTGGCTCCCCTCCATACCATGGTGCTACAGAGACGTAAAATCCTGCAAGTGAAGCGCAGAAAGTACGGACACATCTACAAGACGCATCTGTTTGGATCCCGACCGTGCGCATCATGGGTGCTGAAAACATGCGTCAGATCCTCCTGGGGGAGCACAAGCTGGTGTCCGTGCCATCCTGTGGGACGACTGCCTCTCCAATCTGCATGACAGCCAGCACAAGCGCATGAAGATGGCTATCGTACAAGCCTTCCCTGGAGAACTATGTACCCGTCATGGAGGAGGAGATGTATATATACACATGTATACAGTCGTGGCCAAAAGTTTTGAGAATGACACAAATATTAGTCTTCACAGAGTTTGCTGCTAAACTGCTTTTAGATCTTAGTTTCAGTTGTTTCTGTGATGCAGTGAAATATAATTACTCGCACTTCATACGTTTCAGAGGCTTTTATCGACAATTACATGACATTTATGCAGAGTCAGTATTTGCAGTGTTGGCCCTTCTTTTTCAGGACCTCTGCAATCCGACTGCGCATGCTCTCAATCACTTCTGTGCCAATTCCTGACTGATACAACCCATTCTTTCATCATCACTTCTTGGAGTTTGTCAGAATTTGTGGGTTTTTGTTTGTCCACCCGCCTCTTGAGGATTGACCACAAGTTCTCAATGGGATTAAGATCTGGGGAGTTTCCAGGCCATGGACCCAAAATGTCACCGTTTTGGTCCCCGAGCCACTTAGTTGTCACTTTTGCCTTATGGCACGGTGCTCCATCGTGCTGGAAAGTGCATTGTTCTTCACCAAACTGTTGTTGGATTGTTGGAAGAAGTTGCTGTTGGAGGGTGTTTTGGTGCCATTCTTTATTCATGGCTGTGTTCTGGGGCAGAATTGTGAGTGAGCCCACTCCCTTGGATGAGAAGCAACCCCACTCATGACTGGTCTCAGGATGCTTTACTGGTGGCATGACCCAGGACTGATGGTAGCGCTCACCTTTTCTTCTCCGGACAAGCCTTTTTCCTGATGCCCCAAACAATCGGAAAGAGGCTTCATCGGAGAATATGACTTTGCCCCAGTCCTCAGCCGTCCATTCACCATATTTTTCTGCAGAAGATCATTCTGTCCCTGAGAGAAGAGAAGTGCCTTCTTTGCTGCCCTTCTTGACACCAGGCCATCTTCCAAAAGTCTTGGCCTCACTGTGCGTGCAGATGCGCTCACACCTGCCTGCTGCCATTCCTGAGCAAGCGCTGCACTGGTGGCACTCCGATCCCGCAGCTGAACCCTCTTTAGGAGACGATCCTGGCGCTTGCTGGACTTTCTTGGACGCCCTGAAGCCTTCTTAACAAGAATTGAACCTTTTTCCTTGAAGTTCTTGATGATCCTATAAATTGTTGATTGAGGTGCAATCTTAGTAGCCACAATATCCTTGCCTGTGAAGCCATTTTTATGCAACGCAATGATGGCGGCACGCGTTTCTTTGCAGGTCACCATGGTTAACAATGGAAGAACAATGATTTCAAGCATCACCCTCCTTTTAACAGGTCAAGTCTGCCATTTTAACCCAATCAGCCTGACATAGTGATCTCCAGCCTTGTGCTCGTCAACATTCTCACCTGAGGTAACAAGACGATTACTGAAATGATCTCAGCAGGTCCTTTAATGACAGCAATGAAATGCAGTGGAAAGGTTTTTTTGGATTAAGTTAATTTTCATGGCAAAGAAGGACTATGCAATTCATCTGATCGCTCTTCATAACATTCTGGAGTAGATGCAAATTGTATTATAAAAACTTAAGCAGCAACTTTTCCAATATTTATGTAATTCTCAAAACTTTTGGCCACGACTGTATATGTAAAGATAAAGGATTGGTTGGGGGCACTCAGCTCTCTGTATAATCAATAGTCGGCTGGTATAGAAATAGATACAGATTTATTATAAGCATAAAACGCACAAAATCCCTTCTCTGTCTGCGATGAGACGACACCCGAGGAGCTGCTGTTACTATGGTATCACAGTTGGCCAGGGATGTCATGTGACCGCTCCTCTGCAGATCCTTGCAGTGATGCATGCTGGGATTTTTACTTTCACTTTGCAGCAGCTCCGCCCACACCGCCTCTCATCTATAGGAGCATGCTATGCTGAACACATTAGAAAACATATACATACACAGTATATCTCTCATTATACGAATACTTCTTGGCTTTAGTTATTATCTGGGGCCAATGGTGGACAACCCCTTTAACATCTTAATGCGTTTTCTCATGTTATAATATGATATCACCCACAGTGATACTTTCAAGAAGGTTTTCCTTTATATTTAAAGGATTTTCACCAAGATGGAAATGTATTCCCAATCCAAAGTATATGACTGGAAGGGTTCGGACCGTTGGGAACCCCAATAATCATGTCTGGAGGGGATTAGGTACCATTTGGAACTGTAGCTGTGACTGAGCATGCTCCATTAGCTCTGCGGCGCTGCCAGAGACAGGGGAGCTATGAATCGCGATATCTCCAGCTGTCAGTCACTGATAGTTGTACACGGGGAGGTGTTATCAATTATGACATTCGCTGTGTAAGTGTTGTAGGGAATTAGCTCTTTCCCAGGGGTTGCAAACACAGATACGCCTCTTGTTTGGGGGTCATTCGCACAGATATCTTCAGGACACCAAGTTTCAGATCCAAACACTGTGCTTTATTGCGGCACATCCGCATGAACATAAACAATAATACAAAAATAACAAACACTTGCCCGGCTAGGCTCTAACTAAACAAATAGATGCCTGACTCACCTAAAGTGTAGCACAGTTCACACCCGTGATGAGATGCGGCTTTCTGAGCCCAACCTTCAGCCTCCCGGCTGTACAGAGCACAGTACGCCCACTGTCTCCAGATTAGTATTTCTTGTGGGGGATTGGGGCTCAATAGTCTGCCTGACTATGGCCCTGCGACCCTCCCAGGCGTCGCCGCGTCCCCCAACTCCAGGCTACCACCCAGCCTCGTGGCCCCTCAGCCTTGCCTGGCTGAGACCACTCTCACAGAGCCTCCAGGCCTCTGTCACAGTCTCTGTCCCAAGACAACACTTCCCCCTTGCTAACACCCTGGGAGGTGCTTTATGCCAGCCCTTATTGTCTCCAGCTCGCCTCACCTGTGGTGGAATGGGGGTGTGGACCGCACTATCCACCCCTTCCTTTCCTCTAAGCTGCGTGAGACCTGTCACTGTCTCACATACCCCCTCCCTTTGTTCAAGCCCGTGAGGGTGAACACCTGCATAACCAAGGGAGGCTGGTGAGAGGGCATCCACCTGGCCTGGACGTGGGGAACAGCCACCCACCCTGCTCTTTGGCTGCTCCCAATAAGAACCGGCCCAGATTGGCTTTACAGCCACACTAAGTAACACAGTGTCAGCGAGCACTAGCTGCCGCTGACACAGAAAATTACCGGTTCTTATTTCACCGAGGCCAGGACCCTCGGTGACACGTACCTTCCCCTTGTTCTGCCAGACCCACGCCAGCAGAGCTTGGTTTATCACCCAAACTAGCCTCTTGCCCAATCTAATCTGCCTAACGGCCTCAAGTGCCCATCTCATGGCCAGATACTCTTTTTCCCTCTTTCCCGGGTGACAATGATGCACTCTTTGATCCCCCTCTCTTTTTTGATCCTCTGGCTCCTGTACACGCGCCTCATGTCTTTTCTTGGACTGCTGCCCCTCTTGACTGACCTGTTCCCAGTCATGGTCACGTCCCGACACTTTCTCCTTTGCTTTGCAGGGCTCCTTCAGCAGAGCATGCTTGCACCTACTCGCTTCTTTTACTTGCATCTGGGTCACTTCTTCCTTCTTTCCAGCAGTAGTTACCCCAGCTACAATGGTAGTTTCAGAGACCTCTGCTCCTTTAGTGGCTTTTTCCACTTTGGCAGCGGCTCCCTTTGGTTTAACTTTGGTCTCTGCAGCACCTGGGGACTTCACGTCAACCAACACATCGGCCTTTAACTTTTTCAGCCTTTGTCTTCTCAAAGTCTCCAGTCTCTTTGACCGCCTTCTCACCCTTCTCGGACATGGCACCATACACTTGCCCTGTTAATGCCTCCCCCTCTTTCTCACCGAGGCAGGAGCCACCAGGGTTTTCAGCAGACTCCTCGTCTTCTGTCATTTTCTCCAGAGGCTCACCCAGGACACTGTTCTCCTTTTGGGGAGGAGTCAGGAGATACAGCCCATCGTAATAGCCCGGATCCAAAAACTGATCGTTCACCTCCTCGTACTTCTTCCCCAGCAGGCTGCTGGCTATTTGAAAGGCCTTGTAGGCAGAGGGGACGTCTTCCAGGCCTGGGCCACACGCTACCACAGGTTTGTGGTCTTCGGCATCCACATCAGCCCCATCAACTGGTTCAGCAGAAGCATCTTCCATCTTCTCTGCCACAGCCAGCACCCCAGTGCCACCATCTCCAGTCCCATTTTTAACAGGATCTGGCTTCATGACGTCTTGCAGAGAACTCCCCTCTTCAGGCTTCTCACCTTTCACCTGCTGCTCGAGAGCACCCTTCGATTTCTCCAACTCATCTTTTAAGCTCATGAGATTTTCCGTCTCTGCTCTGAGTTGCTTGTTCAGCCTCTCCAATTCAGCACGCTCACCAAGCGCGTCTTCCAGGGCTCTAGCCAAGGAGAGGGCCTTGGTCTCCTTTTTCCAAGCATCAGTCTCTGTTTGGTCACGTTTTTCACCATATCGAGCCGAGATGTATTTCACTTCAGCTAGGAGCCAGTCGAACTTCTCCTGTTTGCAGCTGTACTGTCGTGTCAGGTCATCTATAACTGCCTGGACATGGGCCTCAGACCCTAGGCTGACGTCACTCGACTTAATTCCCATCTCGTCAGATATAACTGTCTGGTTGCTACCGGTCACAGCACATAAGTCACCTATACCGCTCGTGTCATTATTAATTCTGACCTCTAGGAGCACCGATGAGCTAATCCCCCCCTGGGACACTTCCTTAGTAACCAACCAACCCTGTGGAGACTGCATTTCCACCTCTGGTACATGCGGTACACCCTCTAACCCCAGTGTATTTTCCTGTACTTTCAAACACTGAGCTGGAGCTGGGCTTTGCTCCACACTACTTATATGCATGTCTTCAAACCTTTTGATTAAGTCATATAGCGCTTCATGAAACATAGCAGAGGCAGAAAACAAAGTTTCATCATCATTTACATTTTTACCACCAGGGGGCGCTTCTCTCCTGACCACAACCTGCAACGAAACAGGTATATCACTCTCACCACATATTTCATATGACATATTTTCCTTATGCACTTCCGCACTTTTGTCACCATCACTTTTCACTTGACCAGCACCATTGTTTCCAATGGTCAATATTCTCTCCCCATGCCGGTCAAAGTGCAGCTCCCTTAGATCCTCACTTAAAGGGACAGGTACCGGTTCTGCAGGAGTTTCGTCACTATCTGCAGAAGTGTCTACCTTACCCCACAGCAATAAACCGATATCACGGCCCAACACTCCCTCATGCATGAGTGTATCTGTAACATCAAGTTCACCCGTCTCTGTTCTCATTGGAGTCTCACGCTCAGTGAAAATCAGTGGACAGTCCTTATCCGCACGACTGTCCAGCATCTTTACTATTCCACCAGTCTCAGGTTTCAACATTGTGCTACCCCTTACCCGGGCCAGCATGGGATCCCGGATCCTAGTCATCCCAAAAGCAGCTTTGGTCATGGGCAACCGAGGAAACACAGAAACCTTCTCCCCTGCCGGTTTCTGCGAGGGAGCAATCACAGCAGGCTTATCCGCCTGTTCAGACACAGTTTTTTCTCTGTGTGACTTATCACCTACCGGCCCAGCAGGTAGCAACTGCCGCCTGCTCAATGTCACTGGGTCTGTTACACCCGGGAAAATCGGACCGGTCTTACCGATTGTCGTCACGGATTCGGCACTCACGGGAGATGAGGGGAGTCCAGGAATATCTCCAGCACGGTCATCACCCTTCTCCTTAATACAGTAGTTGCCACGGGAAACGCCTTGGCCTTGACTCCAGCCATTCTCCAGACAGTCACTCCATCCGCACCCTTTAAGACTTTGCGCACACGTGCAGGAAACATAGGATCTCCTGAGAGCTGCACCACTCTCCACCTCCTTTTCTTCCCGACGGTTGCCCTTGGCAACGGCATATCTTTGCTTTTTCTCCGTCGTTCCCAGCACACTGCCGACCTCTTGGAACTTTGTGCAGGGTCCATACAGGCGTTAAGGACCCTCTATTCAGGGCTAGCTGCAGCTGCGCCTCCAGATTGGCCTGCCTCAGCTGCTCGGTGAGATCCTCCATCCACCCCATAGCAACAGACAGCCCAGGCACCAGAAAAATTTTCAGCAGCAAGTCCACTAACAGAGAGCCGGCCTCCAGGTGTCTCACTGTCAAGAGACAATTTCAGCATTCACAGTCTCTTTTGCATTGCAGACATTAAAGTTTCTTTCCCAGGGCTGCTGGCCCTTTAAATCCACACAGCAATTTCCTTTGCAATATAGCAGAGTTCAGCAGCACCTGCTCTTGCCGTTGCCCCTAGCAACCAGTTATCTTATTTCAGCAGGGACGCTTGCCCGCATCCGACACCAAATGTAGGGAATTAGCTCTTTCCCAGGGGTTGCAAACACAGATACGCCTCTTGTTTGGGGGTCATTCGCACAGATATCTTCAGGACACCAAGTTTCAGATCCAAACACTGTGCTTTATTGCGGCACATCCGCATGAACATAAACAATAATACAAAAATAACAAACACTTGCCCGGCTAGGCTCTAACTAAACAAATAGATGCCTGACTCACCTAAAGTGTAGCACAGTTCACACCCGTGATGAGATGCGGCTTTCTGAGCCCAACCTTCAGCCTCCCGGCTGTACAGAGCACAGTACGCCCACTGTCTCCAGATTAGTATTTCTTGTGGGGGATTGGGGCTCAATAGTCTGCCTGACTATGGCCCTGCGACCCTCCCAGGCGTCGCCGCGTCCCCCAACTCCAGGCTACCACCCAGCCTCGTGGCCCCTCAGCCTTGCCTGGCTGAGACCACTCTCACAGAGCCTCCAGGCCTCTGTCACAGTCTCTGTCCCAAGACAACACTTCCCCCTTGCTAACACCCTGGGAGGTGCTTTATGCCAGCCCTTATTGTCTCCAGCTCGCCTCACCTGTGGTGGAATGGGGGTGTGGACCGCACTATCCACCCCTTCCTTTCCTCTAAGCTGCGTGAGACCTGTCACTGTCTCACAGTGTGTATACATAGATATCTGTCAGTCACTGATAGTTGTACACGCGGAGGTGTAATCAGTGATAGTATTCTCTGTGTAAGTGTGTATACATAGATAGCTGTAATTCACTGATAGTTGTACACGGGGAGGTATTATCAGTTATAACATTCTCTGTGTAAGTGTGTATACATAGATAGCTGTCAGTCACTGATAGTTGTACACAGAGAGGTGTTATCAGTGATAGTATTCTCTGTGTAAGTGTGTATACATAGATATCTGTCAGTCACTGATAGTTGTACACGGAGAGGTATTATCAATTATGACATTCGCTGTGTAAGTGTGTATACATAGATATCTGTCAGTCACTGATAGTTGTACATGGGGAGGTGTTATCAGTGATAGTATTCTCTGTGTAAGTGTGTATACATAGATAGCTGTCAGTCACTGATAGTTGTACACAGGGAGGTGTTATCAGTGATCGTATTCTCTGTGTAAGTGTGTATACATAGATAGCTGTCAGTCACTGATATCTGTACACAGGGAGGTGTTATCAGTGATCGTATTCTCTGTGTAAGTGTGTATACATAGATAGCTGTCAGTTACTGATAGTTGTACACAGGGAGGTGTTATCAGTGATCGTATTCTCTGTGTAAGTGTGTATACATAGATATCTGTCAGTCACTAATAGTTGTACACGGAGAGGTGTTATCAGTGATCGTATTCTCTGTGTAAGTGTGTATACATAGATAGCTGTCAGTCACTGATAGTTGTACACGGGGAGGTGTTATCAGTGATCGTATTCTCTGTGTAAGTGTGTATACATAGATAGCTGTCAGTCACTGATATCTGTACACAGAGGTGTTATCAGTGATAGTATTCTCTGTGTAAGTGTGTATACATAGATAGCTGTCAGTCACTGATAGTTGTACACGGGGAGGTGTTATCAGTGATAGTATTCTCTGTGTAAGTATGTATACATAGATATCTGTCAGTCACTGATAGTTGTACACGGGGAGGTGTTATCAGTGATAGTATTCTCTGTGTAAGTGTGTATACATAGATAGCTGTCAGTCACTGATAGTTGTACACGGGGAGGTGTTATCAGTGATAGTATTCTCTGTGTAAGTATGTATACATAGATATCTGTCAGTCACTGATAGTTGTACACGGGGAGGTGTTATCAGTGATCGTATTCTCTGTGTAAGTGTGTATACATAGATAGCTGTCAGTCAGTGATATCTGTACCTAGGGAGGAGTTATCGGCGATTAATGGCATATTCTGTGTAAGCGTGCATACAGAGATAGCTGCTGAAGTTGTGTGATGGATTTGGAACATTTTGATACACATGTTCTCCATTTTTTTCCTCACACCACCACTTAGTAGTTTAATGCAAAAATAATGGTACACACCATTAACAAATCTGGCTTTGTATGCATCTCTGCCCTGCCATGACCCTCTTTTCTACTGAAGTGCAATAAGTGTCTAAAATACATAAATATGGCACCCACCAGATCTGATACTGGCTTAGTAAATCCCTCCCAATGTATCTGCCATTTTATATTAATGAAAAAGGGTCTTTGCCGTTGCATCATGAGAAACCAGTCTTGATTATGTGCAGATCGCTCTGCTTGTTTTCACTGTTCCATTCTGTTTGCTTCAGCTTTATACACAAACAACTGGAGCAGGAAAATCGCCTAATCCCGCCATGCAAAAAAGCACTGCATTTATATAAAAAAAAACAAATCCCTGAATGAATGAAAGAAACAAAGACAGCTGGGCCTGTGCCCTTAAATTAAATACACAAGCAGGATGATTTATTTACAGCATGACAGGAAGTACTTATGGCTCCTTTAAGACAGGATGAAAAGGCCAAGTGTGCTTCAATCTGGGTGGGAACTCATTAGTCATGGACTATGGAGGTTGGGACCCTTCCTCTTGGATTAAGCCGCTTCCAACTTTCAACCCACTAAAAGCCCAAGAGCCTAAAAGTGAGAATAGACAGAAGAGAGGGGCAAGACCCATAGGTTCAGAACTCACACTGACCCAAGACGACTCCCACACAGACCGCACTGTGCTGCGGAACAGACCATCCTATAAGTGACCCTCAGAAACCCAAGTGCTGGAAATCACTAGATGAAAAGCGTGGAGCTTGTATTTACTTCTAGTGATTCGCACAGGTTACGGGAAGAGAGAGATTCCTGGATATCCTATAGATTTACATTACATAGCAGGGTGCGGTCTTTCAGAAGACATGAGCCTGTCAAGGTAATCCGCTGCTGAGCATAAAAGAGCTGTCTGAGACCATCCATCATCGGTGTCCCGTGTGATCCCGGTTTACTGTGGCAGAACGCAGGCACATGACAACTTTCAGAAAATTCCAGATGTTGAAGTGAACTTTTTGCAGTTTGTGGATTTCGAAAATGTAACATCAGGAATGGCTTTGGGGCAATATCTGCGATAACTAATTTGATTAAAATAGGATTTAAATAATCCGCACACAGCGTCTGCGGCTCAAGACGACAAGGAAAATGAACTGACAAAGCAAAGTTGGACAATTACAATTGTTTGAATCCAAAATCAGGCATCAGCTGCGGTGGACGAGGACAAGTATACTAAAGGGGTTGTCAAAATTAGAAAACTTTGGCTGTTTTATTCTGCGGTTTTCCAAGAATAGAAAAAACATAGATGGCTTGTTCTAAAACCGCGCCACCCACAGGTTGTATGCAGTATTACAGCACAGCCCCAGACACCGTGAATGGGTGTGATGCTGTTTGTCGAATAAATCTGACACTTTTTCTAAGGCCCCATTCACACAAGCGTATTTTTGGTCCGCATCAGATCCGCACCCATCCATTTTAACAGGGCCGCAAAAAATGTGGACATCACACAGTGTACTGTCTCCATCCATATGTCCAATCTGCAGACCAGCAAAAAAAGATAGAATAGGTCCTATTCTTGCCCATTTTGCGCACGAGAAAAGGGATTGTTAAAATGGATCTGACACAGACGTCACCATATTTTTTGCAGATCCGTGATTTGCAGACCACAAAATACAGTACATACAGTTATGTGATTGCACCCTGATCATGGAAAACCCCTTTAAATCCACAGCTTCCCAGGGACTAAAAATTACTGAACTAAAAAAAAAAAGCCAGAAGCCCCAAGGAATCCATAGACATTAACCAATTGTTGGCAGATGCAGTCACTTTTTGAGGCCATTCTGAAACTCTACTATGAATACACTACTTACAAAAAGTTAGGGATATTTGAGTTCGGATGAAATCTCTGGAAAACATAAAAAGTTCCGGCTCCAGAGATACTATATCATGAAAGTCGGGCATTAAGTAGAAGCAGTAATGGTGATTTCCTCATCTCAGAAGCCGACCCCACAAAATGTCAGCGTCTCAGGAACTTGTCCTGTGGCCTTGAGCACCAATTCCAGCTCGACAACTACGTCTCCTGCTGTTCACAAGGTACCTTCTTGTCTGCTGAGGCATGGCATCCCACTCTTCTTAAAGGGCGGCCCTCAGGTCATTGAGGTTCTGGGGTACAGAGTTACGAGCCTCTAAACGGCGACTCAGCTGATCCCAGAGGTTTTCAATGGGATTCAGGTCTGGAGAAAGTGCAGCCGCCCCATGTGAGGCCCCCAGTCTCCAGCAGCTGTTCCCTAATGATGGGACCTCGATTTTGGAGCATTGTCCTCCATGAAGATGACATTAGGCCGGTGTTGTTCCTGCAGAGGCACAATGACCGGAGTAATGATGTTCTTCAGGTAGTCTGGGCTGTCACTGGACCATTCACACAGTGTAGGGCAGTTCTGTACGGACTAGACACACTGCCCACACTGTGAGACCACCACCACCAAAGGCCCTTCTCGTGACCACAGGGGCTGATGCAGAGCGCTCTCCATGACGTCTCCAACATAGTTGGCGGCCATTATTTCTTCTCAGTGTGAATCAACTTTCATCAGTGAACAGCACTGAGGCCACTGGTCTTTCGTCCGTCTGAGAACATCCTGCTTGAAGCCTCACAATGGCGAGGTACTGAGGATCAATTGTTAGGTGTCGTCTTGGTCTCATGATGTCAGAATGTGAGCAGCATGATGAGGAGGACTGTTTAATACCAATTCTACTTAAACCAGGAAATGTATTGGGCGATTCATGGATCAAACATTTAACAGTTGGACATGTGCATTCAGACTGTTAGAGAAGGTCACATTACGTTCACATGTAAAGGTCAGAGGGCACTGTAGGTTCATTCAGAAATTTTACCCACAAGCCAAATATCCCTAACTTTTTGTGAGTGGTGTATGTAAAAGGTGTAGGGGTAACCTGACAGAGCACAAAATGCAAGGTACTGCGGTATGAAGAATAGCACAAAGCTGTAATCATCTGTCCTACTTACAACGGATGCCGTAAATCATCAATGGATCGAGCTGCTTTTTCCCATGTTTCCCTTGTCCTGAGAGGTTGGAGACTGCCTGCACCTCACGATGGAAAAGGTAGTCAAGCAGCGTTAGTGCCATCTTCTCTGCTGTCCGACAGTTGGTACTGATGTGCAGCATGTCGGCGGCTGTGATGGGGCATCTAACGCGCATCTCAGGATTATTCTCGTCTCCTAGCCATGTGCCATTCGGGAAATCCTCTAAAAGGAAAAATATCACACGTGTCAAAAATATCCTATGTATTTATCTAGCATCTGTGTATTATGGCAGTGGTTAACATATACCATAACAATACTGTAATGTTACGGTGTACCCCAGTACAGATAATACTGTAATGTTACAGTGTACCCCAGTACAGATAATACTGTAATGTTACAGTGTACCCCAGTACAGATAATACTGTAATGTTACAGTGTACCCCAGTACAGATAATACTGTAATGTTACAGTGTACCCCAGTACAGATAATACTGTAATGTTACAGTGTACCCCAGTACAGATAATACTGTAATGTTACGGTGTACCCCTGTACAGATAATGCTGTAATGTTACAGTGTACCCCTGTACAGATAATGCTGTAATGTAACGGTGTACCCCTGTACAGATAACAATACTGTAATGTTATGGTGTACCCCTGTACATATAACCATGCTGTAATGTTACGGTGTAGCCCTGTACAGATAACAATGCTGTAATGTTATGGTGTAGCTCGGTACAGATAACAATACTGTAATGTTATGGTGTACCCCTGTACATATAACAATGCTGTAATGTTACGGTGTAGCCCTGTACAGATAACAATGCTGTAATGTTACGGTGTACACCTGTACAGATAACAATGCTGTAATGTTATGGTGTACCCCTGTACATATAACAATGCTGTAATGTTACGGTGTAGCCCTGTACAGATAACAATGCTGTAATGTTACGGTGTACACCTGTACAGATAACAATGCTGTAATGTTATGGTGTACCCCTGTACATATAACAATGCTGTAATGTTACGGTTTACACCTGTACAGATAACAATGCTGTAATGTTATGGTGTACCCCTGTACATATAACAATGCTGTAATGTTACGGTTTACACCTGTACAGATAACAATGCTGTAATGTTATGGTGTACCCCTGTACATATAACAATGCTGTAATGTTACGGTGTACACCTGTACAGATAACAATACTGTAATGTTACGGTGTACCCCTGTACATATAACAATACTGTAATGTTATGGTGTAGCTCGGTACAGATAACAATACTGTAATGTTATGGTGTACCCCTGTACATATAACAATGCTGTAATGTTATGGTGTAGCCCTGTACATATAACAATACTGTAATGTTACGGTGTAGCTCGGTACATATAACAATGCTGTAATTAGAGATGAGTGAATTTCATATTTTGAAATTCGTTCACACTTAGTTTGTTGGTAAAAGGTGAATTGCGTTATGGATTCCGTTCCCACGGATCATAACGCAATTCTTTGATGGAATGCATAACGGAATTCCTTTAGAGACATTCCGTCATAATAGAAGTCTAAGGGCTGCAAAACGGATCCGTTCCATTTCTGTTATGCATGGGAGTCCTCTCCTGATCCCGAACCCTCTCCTGATCCAGAGTCCTCCCCTGCATAACAGAAACGGGATGGATCCGTTTTGTAACTCATAGACTTCTATTATGATGCCTTTGGAGGCATTCCGTTATGCATTCCGTCATAGAATTGCATTATGGTCCGTGGTAACGGAATCAGTAACGAAATTCACCATTTACCAACAAACGAAGTGCCAACGAATTTCATAAGCGGCAATTCGCTCATCTCTAGCTATAATATTATTACTATACATATAACACGGCCCACTGGCTCCTGTAGTCGCATTCTCTCCCCCATTATATGACCTATCATAGTGTAACAATCAGTGAGACAGAATTGCTAAGTCTATGGGCATCCCATCATAAGCAGCGTGGTCACAATTCACAGGTGCTTGAACCTCTGGATGGGTATCCCTCACCTGTGGCACGCTCCACAGGGGCCACTATCACTGCAGATGAGCCACAGCCTAACGCTAGGACTGTAACCTCAATAACCAGCATAGAGACAGCAAGTTGTCATAAACAGGAAGAACGGCAGGCGAAATGCCTGTTAATCAAATGTCCTACCAATAAAGTTAACTAAATGCATATGGCGGTTCATTATGTGTATGCACCGGCAAACTACATATGTACAGATTCTGAAAAGAACATTGTATAAGAGGCCAGAGCTGCAGCTGCTGACAGAGCTCTATGAGAGAATGCTTCCCAATATGAAACATCTGATATGTGGTCTGATCTGCAGCTGTACATGTACTATAGCACTAACATTTAAAATGGTTCTGGGGGATGGAGGGATTTTTCCTGCTTTTTGCCTGACTGGAGTCGGGAAGGAATTTTTTATTCCGCTAAAGTGGGGAAAATTGGCTTCTAGCTCACAGTTTTTTTTTGCCTTCCTCTGGATCAACTTGCAGGATAACAGGCCGAACTGGATGGACAAATGTCTTTTTTCGGCCTTATGGACTATGTTACTCTCGGTAAACTCCATAGCCATAGATTGCAAAATGCAGATTTCACATAGTTAGGAGGAATTTTTGTGACTACAATGCAACCCATTGCAAGACCAGACCTATGGCTCCTGTTACACTGTGTAAATCGGCATAATTCAGCTAAAAAGCGCCTGAAATAAAAGCAGCACAGTATAAAGGACGATCTACAGATGTGGAGCGCGTCCAGAGCTCAGTGGGTCCCTCTAGTGGAGGCTTGCATTTGTGACACAGATGGCCATTCCAGCTGCATAGATTAAAGCACTTTCATAATATTTGGTTTTATAGATATCAATGTCAAGATGACAGCGCTGGGACTGAAAGCGGAAAAGCAAATAAGGGACAGAAAGCGGAATTGTCAGATGTTCTGGTATCTTGACATATGAAATGAGAGAGAAACGAAGACAGTAATCTAAGTTGGAAATAAAGAAAATTGAGGGGAATTTCTTCTTGTGGAGCCAATCAGCGGTAACATAAAGCAGAGCAGGAGAATCGCAGCTTGTCCAACCCTGTCCAC
This sequence comes from Bufo gargarizans, assembly GCF_014858855.1. Taxonomy (NCBI): domain Eukaryota; kingdom Metazoa; phylum Chordata; class Amphibia; order Anura; family Bufonidae; genus Bufo; species Bufo gargarizans. The sequence goes on along the minus strand of NC_058089.1, from coordinate 131,505,597 downwards.
CCCAGGAGGAGATGCAGGCAGCGAGGTAGCGAGCCAAGAAAATGGACAACGCCGCTGAGCGCCTGACAGCACGGGCTGATAAGGGTTAAAGGAGACTTGTCGGCTGGCACCGTCTCTATTCCATGTGCTCTGTCCGTTTGCATCTCTTCTACCAAATCAGTTTCTTATTCTCAAGCTGCAGGAATCAGCCGTCTACATGTGGCGGCAGCAGTCGGCAAGGAGAGGTGAAGCAAACGTTTGCATCTACAGATCAATGTCGAGATGCAGGACTGGGATCGAAAATCGATTGCTGAGATACAGTGGCACTTTGCAGCATGGTCCTGCAGAAATGAGATGGGGACCCAGCCTAACAGCGACATCCACCTCCGAGGTCTCCACAGCACTCGCCCACATCCCTCTCCTCAGGTGTCACTGGCCAATACAGTAAGAAGCAGGATAGCAATTAAAGGGGTTATCCCATAGACAAGGGTCCTACACAGTGGTAGCCCTAGCAGAGTTGCACACACCGCCATGTGATTGAGAAATCAACTCTGACCTCAATGATTTGAACTTTTTACTTTGATTTTTGGGGTAATTTGGAATCCAGCCTTCAGATGCTTCATAATTTTAGGGATTGATGGTGATACGTCATTTTGTTCTCAAGAAATTACCCAATTTACATTGGTAGAGTTTCAACTGGAACCTTTTATTCAGAGATCCAATGTGTGATTTCAAAACCAAGAAACTCGTGGAAAAAGTACTGAAGTCTCCAAAAACGCACTGGAGCTACCTGAACCTGCACGAAGCCCAGTAGTCACCTACATTACACGGAATACAACTCCCATCATGCTCAGGAAAAGGCTCGTTCCTTGGATGGCAAAAGTAAATTCCATTTCCAAGCAGCGAGGTTATTGCAGCCGTCTACTGACCACAGGCTTTATGACTCCAAATAAACTGGTCCTTCCAAAAACCTATTAAAATAACACAGACTAATAAATTGCTGCGCCATTACCAGCGTCTGCCTGACCCTTTTACAGAAGGGCTGCAGTGACTGAATGATATAGTTATACGCCGTTCTGGACAAAAACGGAAAAGCTGAAGACAGGCGGATATATATATATATACTCTGACAAAGTAATTGTGATTTGGCTAAGCCCATCCAATGTCAAGGCTGTAATTTAAAATTCCACATTTCAGGTCCGTCTCTTGCATGGGGCAATGAATCACTGCTAATGCCTCAAATACTCCACCCAACACCTCGCCTGCCAGGACCAATAACAGCCGTCTACCTGGTCAGGGACAGAATGGAGTCTGATTATTATTTTTTTCATCTAGATTTCCAATAGGAAAATTACTACTCCCTTAAATATGGAAAGTATGAAGCCGTGGAGTAAATAGACGGTTTTATCTGGATGTCGGAGGAGTAAACAGCGCGGCGCAGTGTTGATGGAACCTGCGGCTTTTTCTTGGTTGCTCTCCTATTACTACTGAAGTTGGGAGGAAGGGAACATAAAAATAGTCCCTGGTTTGGAGAGTAAATGGCATCTCCGAAAACAAACTCACTGCTGGAAGAAGTAATAAAATCTCCGTCATCTGAAGGATTCCTGAGCTATGAATGCGGAGCTGGAACGGTATAAAAGTGAGAGGATTTTATAATGTGAAGTAAGAGCTACAGAAAGGAAGGCCAGCTCTGCCGTCAGCGCCGCACCCAACATACAGGAACACAGCATTCACATGGCATCTGTCTGGGGTCAGGACAATACATGGACTAATGGGGGGCATAGGATACAGCCGTTCAGCAGACAGTATCACACATGATAGGCTTGGATACAGGAGAGAGCATCACACATCATAGGATTAGATACCATAGCTCAGCAGACAGTATCACACAAGTTTAGATACAGCAGTACAGAATCACGTGATAGGCTTAGATTCAGCGGAGTATTGTTACACATGATAGGATTAGACAGGAGCTCAGCAGACAGTATCACACGTTAAGATCAGAAACAGCAACTCAGCAGACGGTATCACACATCATAGGCTTAGATACCGCGTCTCATCAGCACCCACTGTAGTTACATTATATACCTGCACCAGATATCACAAATTCACCTGCTGGAAGCAATGCTAAATGGACCTGCTCCCTGCAGTTTACAGCAGACTCTGGTCCAGGAGACGGGCAGTGACATTACCGGACCTCGCAGTGACATTACCGGTCCTCGCAGTGACATTACCGGACCTCGCAGTGACATTACCGGACCTCGCAGTGACATTACCGGACCTCGCAGTGACATTACCGGACCTCGCAGTGACATTACCGGACCTCGCAGTGACATTACCGGACCTCGCAGTGACATTACCGGACCTCGCAGTGACATTACCGGTCCTCGCAGTGACATTACCGGTCCACGCAGTGACGATACCGGTCCACGCAGTGACGATACCGGTCCTCGCAGTGACGATACCGGACCTCGCAGTGACGATACCGGACCTCGCAGTGACGATACCGGACCTCGCAGTGACGATACCGGACCTCGCAGTGACATTACCGGTCCTCGCAGTGACATTACCGGTCCTCGCAGTGACATTACCGGTCCTCGCAGTGACATTACCGGTCCTCGCAGTGACATTACCGGTCCTCGCAGTGACATTACCGGTCCTCGCAGTGACATTACCGGTCGTTGATGAATGCTCTATACCTTAGCTCAGTTGGACCTGTCATAGTCACTGACCTTCAGCCTACAAATCATAATGGAGAGAGGACTTTCACTGCAGGCTGTAAAATGAGAAGCCTCTAAACCTGATAGATGTCAAGAAAAATAAAAAATAAATGGAGACGGCACGTCCAAAAGGTGGAATTTTATTCCAGATGCAACGTTTCGGCTTACTGATGGCCTTTTTCAAGCATGCTATCACTAAGCCGAAACGTTGCATCTGGAATAAAATTCCACCTTTTGGACGTGCTGTCTCCATTTTTTTTATTTTTCTTGACATCTATCAGTTGCTTTTTTGGGGGGCTTTTTACAATCCCCCCTGGAGACGAGCACCCGCAGCATTATTACTAAGGAGTGCTGTTCACCCGTGTTTTGGTAAGCCTCTGTACCTGTCTGTGCTGACATCTAGCAGCGAGTGTGAAAACTAATATCCATCACTGATTTTTACATGGACAATCATCAAAATAAAAAATACCGCTGCCATAAAGACTTAAAATGATTCTCGAATTTAAGTAAGAAAAAAATAAAATCACATTAACTGGAGAATGAACAAAGCACACGGGGAGCTCCCTTTTAGCTGCAGATTCACTAGTTCTCATCCACCTCTTCTGCCGTCCAAGATAGCCGCATCGCACGCCGCGCATCAGAAGCCTAAGACTCTGCCCGTGTGACCGTCCCTGCCATTGGATTGGCCAGCACTGTTCATGTGAGCAGAGTCTTGTCAAAGCATCGTCTGAGAAGGAGCCTGGGAACTGGCAGATCTGCAGCTAAAAAGATGAAGAGGAGGCGCCATGTACAGTAGTGGTCACAAATAGCAGGGAGTTTAAAATAGCAAATAAAGCCTAAAATCTTTATAACTTATTTCCATAAATGCAAATTCACTGAAAATAATTCATATTTAATTTCAAATCAAAACAATAGAAAAATGCTAACCCTTTAAAGAAATAAAAGGAAAAGAAAAATTTAGCAATGACAGCATTTGTCTTTAATGTGTAAACTGTAAATATGTTTGAGAATTCCTTTCCTTTGAATGACTGAGCGGATATTTAGCGGTAGATACCCCCGTTTCTGAGAACTGCTAGACGGCTACCAACTTCTGGCCCCTGTGAGCAGGTCTCCAGGACGCTTGGACTACATTCCACGCTTCTCATTTCTGGGTTTTGCCTCAAACTGCATTTTGATGTCACCCCACAAGTTCTCCATGTAGGGTCGGGGACTGGGCGGCTGCTCCATTACCTCAGTCCTGTTTTCTGTAACCAAGATTTTATTCGTGGGCTTTGGGTGATTGTCGTATTGAAACATCCGTTTCATGGAAATTTCTTCTTCAGCATAGAGCAAGGTCATCTTGAGTATTGATATAAATCACACTGCCCAACATCATGGTTTAAACCCATCCCCATGTCAGGATGTTGGCCCCACCGTGCTTTACAGTCTCCGTAGTGCACTGCGGCTTGAATTCAGTGCTCGGGGCTTGTCTGACATACTGTCGGCAGCCACTACTACAGTTCTGCTTTCATCAGTCCACACAATGTTTGCCATTTCTCTTTGGGCCGGTCAACAAGTTACTTGTCAAATTTGAACTTTTCAGGACTTTTTCTTTTTTTTTTTTGTGGGGAGTTCTTGCTGGTGACTTGGCTTTACTTTCTTCTCGTCTTCACTTCATCGTCTTCTGATTGTAGCAGAGCTCCCTGGTGACTTCAGATCTTTCTGGAGGTGATCATTGGTTTCTCTTCATCGTCTTCTGATTGTAGCAGAGCTCCCTGGTGACTTCAGATCTTTCTGGAGGTGATCGTTAGTTTCTCTTCATTGTCTTCTGATTATAGAAAAGCTCACTGGTGACTTCAGATCTTTCTGGAGGTGATCACTGATTTCTCTTCATCATTTTCTGATTGTAGCAGAGCTCCCTGGTGACTTCAGATCTTTCTGGAGGTGATCATTGGTTTCTCTTCATTGTCTTCTGATTGTAGCAGAGCTCCCTGGTGACTTCAGATCTTTCTGGAGGTGATCATTGGTTTCTCTTCATCGTCTTCTGATTGTAGCAGAGCTCCCTGGTGACTTCAGATCTTTCTGGAGGTGATCATTGGTTTCTCTTCATTGTCTTCTGATTGTAGCAGAGCTCCCTGGTGACTTCAGATCTTTCTGGAGGTGATCATTGGTTTCTCTTCATCGTCTTCTGATTGTAGCAGAGCTCCCTGGTGACTTCAGATCTTTCTGGAGGTGATCATTGGTTTCTCTTCATTGTCTTCTGATTGTAGCAGAGCTCCCTGGTGACTTCAGATCTTTCTGGAGGTGATCATTGGTTTCTCTTCATCGTCTTCTGATTGTAGCTGAGCTCCCTGGTGACTTCAGATCTTTTTGCAGGTGATCGTTGGTTTCTCTTCATTGTCTTCTGATTATAGAAAAGCTCACTGGTGACTTCAGATCTTTCTGGAGGTGATCATTGATTTCTCTTCATCATTTTCTGATTGTAGCTGAGCTCCCTGGTGACTTCAGATCTTTCTGGAGGTGATCATTGGTTTCTCTTCATCGTCTTCTGATTGTAGCAGAGGTCCCTGGTGACTTCAGATCTTTCTGGAGGTGATCGTTGGTTTCTCTTCATTGTCTTCTGATTGTAGCAGAGCTCCCTGGTGACTTCAGATCTTTCTGGAGGTGATCATTAGTTTCTCTTCATTGTCTTCTGATTGTAGCAGAGCTCCCTGGTGACTTCAGATCTTTCTGGAGGTGATCATTGGTTTCTCTTCATTGTCTTCTGATTGTAGCAGAGCTCCCTGGTGACTTCAGATCTTTCTGGAGGTGATCGTTGGTTTCTCTTCATTGTCTTCTGATTGTAGCAGAGCTCCCTGGTGACTTCAGATCTTTCTGGAGGTGATCATTAGTTTTTCTTCATTGTCTTCTGATTGTAGCAGAGCTCCCTGGTGACTTCAGATCTTTCTGGAGGTGATCATTAGTTTCTCTTCATGGTCTTCTGATTGTAGCTGAGCTCACTGGTGACTTCAGATCTTTCTGGAGGTGATCACTGATTTCTCTTCATCGTCTTCTGATTGTAGCAGAGCTCCCTGGTGACTTCAGATCTTTCTGGAGGTGATCATTGGTTTCTCTTCATTGTCTTCTGATTGTAGCAGAGCTCCCTGGTGACTTCAGATCTTTCTGGAGGTGATCATTGGTTTCTCTTCATCGTCTTCTGATTGTAGCAGAGCTCCCTGGTGACTTCAGATCTTTCTGGAGGTGATCATTGGTTTCTCTTCATCGTCTTCTGATTGTAGCAGAGCTCCCTGGTGACTTCAGATCTTTTTGCAGGTGATCGTTGGTTTCTCTTCATTGTCTTCTAATTGTAGAAAAGCTCACTGGTAACTTCAGATCTTTCTGGAGGTGATCATTGATTTCTCTTCATCGCCTTCTGATTGTAGCAGAGCTCCCTGGTAACTTCAGATCTTTTTGCAGGTGATCGTTGGTTTCTCTTCATTGTCTTCTAATTGTAGAAAAGCTCACTGGTAACTTCAGATCTTTCTGGAGGTGATCATTGGTTTCTCTTCATCGTATTCTGATTGTAGCAGTACTCATTGGTGACTTCAGATCTTCTTTGATTTTTCTGGTGATCATTTGCTGAGCTTCTGCTATAGCTTCCTTCCTCATCTTTTAGGTTTTTGTTGCCACTTCAAGGCATTTGAGATTATTTTAGGTGAAGCAGCCTATCACTTGCTGCATTTCTCTGTAAGTTTTTCCCTCTCTAATCAAATTTTTAATCAAATTAAGTTCTTCATGAGAACAATGTCTGGAATTACAAATTTCCCCAATATTTCAGAAGGTAATGCGCTATAAACAACATGTGCAACATTCACCGCCCTCCTACCTTAAATAATGGCCCAAATTTACATTTGTTATTCCACAGAATGAATGACTTCACCAATTGAAGGGGTTGTCCAGGCTTTTACTATTGATGGCGCAAGCCTTACCTTCATACAGTTGATCGGGGGGTGGGACCCCGCCGATCCGAAATTGATGACCTATCCTGAGGATAGGTCATCAATAGTAAAAGCCTAGACAACCCCTTTAATGATTCAATCACTTAGAATGAGTGGGATGCGTGTCCTAATTGTTGGGTCTGTTTTTTTTTTCTATTACTCTACTACACTTACATGGCAATTATTTACTATGTAAAAAATATCACTTCTACCAAAAACAGGGATTTATCAGTAATGATGATGGACTACTATTTCTGGTTAACGGCAGTATGTTTTCAGTTAAAGGGAACCTGTCACCAGGATTTTGGGTTTAGAGCTGAGGGCATGGGCTACTAGATTGCCGTTAGCACATCCGCAATACCCAGTCCCCATAGCTCTGTGTGCTTTTATTGTGTAAAAAAAAAAAAAAAAACGATTTGATACATATGCAAATTAACTTGAGATGAGTCCTGTCCCTGACTCATCTCAGGGACAGGACTCATCTCACATGAATTTGCATATGTATCAAATTGGTTTATTTACACAATAAAAGCACACAGAGCTATGGGAACTGGGTATTGCGGATGTGCTAGCGGCAATCTAGTAGCCCATGTCCTCAGCTCTATACAAAAAATCCAGGTGACAGGTTCCCTTTAATGTTAACGTTTTAAAATATCATCTTATTTCTAAAACCCAAAGACTAAGCATAAAGCAGCCCTGCAGCCTGTATAACTGCACTAACGGTCCCTATGTTTGCTAGAGGAGAGCGAGGGATGCACCGCGGCACAACACCACCTAAGATACTGAATGTGCAATTATAAAATTACCAGAAACCTGTTGACAACAGAAGCAGTCACAGCACCTGCGATGGAGAAATCTCCTTTCCCTCATCAGTCTTATTTCGTTGGGGTGTTAGTGCTAACGTTTCAATGCAAACGCTCTCCTCCCAGCCAAGGAAAACCATTCTTTTATTTTATATCTGGCTTTATACTTGAACATTGCTCATACTGCCTGATCCATCCTTCAGCAGCTAATCTTAAACAGTCTCATGTCAATGGCTTCCTCTCTTCCCTTCATATACACAAATGACTCCTTCGGGCCACATTCAGTGACTAGCAGGTGTCCTTACAGACAGATTGGAAGCTTGTGTTACTGCGCCACTGAGAGTACGCAGCACTTCCGTGGTTACACCCTAACTGGCTCCTGTGGTTGTAGCCTATACTGTGTATGCATTACTGGGATGTAATCTGCAACCAGATCCTTCTACCAAGACAGATGAGGAACAAGCTGTCCGCAGGTGGAGAAAGCTGGAGCTGTCCAGGGAAATAGATTTCCATACAGAGAGTAATCAGCCGGGGAGACCGGCGCAATCTCTCTACCACGTGCTAGTGTCAATTATACAAAGTTTATTTCAGGATAGGCACAAACACCAAGGAACAGATGGCTGCGTTCACTTACAGAACAATCCCAGGACTGCTAAATTATACTGAATGAGCGTCATCATTCATGAAGTCCCTCGCTATGTGCACACATCGGGCCCTTACCAGCAACATCAAAAAATAAGTCAACCAATACATGTTTATCATTCTGCTCTCCCGCGAGACCCTAAAGGGTTTTCTCAGGAATAAAATATTGGCCTATCCCGAGGTCATCAAGATGAGATTAGTGGGGGTCTGAATGCTGACACCCAGTGGTCATGGCGCTCCAGAATGCATAATACATTTTGTGGCGGCCATGCCAGGTCAGACCAATTCATTACACTACAAGACATAGTGACTGCTAAATGTACAGCAGTGTGCCTGCTCACTGGACCGCCTCAACCTCTGCCATCAGCTGATCCACAGGGGTGTTGGGAGTCCACCCTCTACCATCCGATACTGATCACCTACTGTCACGCATAGATTCTATTCTGACTTTTTTTTTTTTTTTTTGCAGTATATATATTTTTTTTTTAAGCAACACCATCTCCACATGTTGCCAGAAAGTCTATGGAAAACATAAATGACATGACAAAGGGGCTTTTTTTTTTTTTATCTGCCTTTGAGTTAATGGCATTCTTCAAAATCCCAGCATGCTCCAGGTTTGGCACTTTTCATTATTTCTCCCATAGACCTTCACTGTATTTTTTAATATTTTTATTATGCTTTAAAAACGCATATGCAAAGTGACATTACGGGGGCAAATACTTCCCTCAAAATAATGCTAGGCATGCAAAAAAAAAAATAATAATAATAATAATAATAATAATAATAATAATAATAAAATAATAATAAAATAATAATAAAATAATAATAATAATAATAATAATAATAATAATAATAATAATATATATATATATATATATATATATATATATATAATCAACAGGCTTTTTGAGGTCTTTTATTTGGCCAAAAAAGAAATGCCAGGTCCAAACCCATGTGTGAAGGAGCCTCTAAGGGTCTAGGGAGTCTCAAGCTTAGCTGCACGGTCTACTGCAGTCTGAAATCTCTCTAGTCTCATCAGAGGCCCAGGAGGCAGATCAGCTGTTAGGCCTCATTCACATTTCCATCTCAGTGTAACGTCCGTAAAAAAAAAAAAAAAAGGATCCATGGTTGGTCCGTGTCTACCATTCCTGTGTCATCCGTAATTCATTTCCAAAGAATCTCCCATCAGTCTTCAGTGAAAAACAGATGCAACACGGACACCATCCGTGTTGTGTCAGTGATTTTAAAGGACCTATAGACTTCAATGGGCGTGATTGGTCTGCATCACGGATCAAAGTAGTGCATGTCCCCGTGATTTTTGTTACTGACCCACAGTCAGTAAAAAAAAAATACTGAAATGTAAACAGACACCTTTAAATCACTGGGTATGTGTGACAGCACACGACAGTAACAAACAGAAATGTGAATGAGGCCTTAAAGCGCAGTTTTAATAAGCGACTACAATTTAGCTGAACCATCTTCTGGAGCAGTCTGAAATTCACCTCCAATCCAACCAAATGCCCACAGGGCTGCCATGTCGTGCACTTTGTTTCACAGCGCTGCAGCTCTGCATTTTCACATTGTCGGCTGTAAGTCGGCTAAGGCGCGCAGGAGAGAAAGAACAGAATGCAAGTAATGCATCATGAGGGGGAAAAGGTCTCCGGGTACTTGCTGCACATACATCAAGGCAAATGAGCGTCAGCATCATGGCCTCCTGCATATTGCCTGCAAGCTATTCCCTAAAACATTCTGAAAAGTAGCTGTAAAAGCTAAGAGTTTCTTGCTGGGACAAAGCGTGCTCTGGCCAAGGACAATATTTATGACCCATTAAAGGTACAGAAAGCCAGAAGTGAACTTGTCAGCCAGTGGCACATGGCATAGAAATGTACGATTTCCTATTAAATGCACTTCATCCAAGCAGTGCATTATATACATGTACTTACATTCCCAGGTGTGTGAGGCCATTAGATAACGTATCCTAAATAATGTGGAACAGAATATACTATGTCGGCAGCACCCTCCTGCGCACCGAGGCACAGTCCTGCGTGACAAAGGCTTGTGGTATGTATTTTCGAGCTGTTGAATAATAACAGTAATCTTGATTACTGAGTTGTGTTATTAATGCAGACATGTAATGTAAGCTCGGTGGAATTCCTCTGATAGGGTAATAGGAGCTTTCTGTGAACTGCTCGCCATATTGAACGCTGTTGCTGCTTTTCACTTCAAAGGGAACAGACTCCGGATAATGAAAATCTATTTGGAACAACAAGGAGAGATAATGAGTGTGAGACGGCCCAGCTGTCAAGTGCGTCTCGTACGGGCGAACAAATGAGAGTGCGTCCAAATTACAGCTACTTATCGCCCTGGAGACGTCTCGCCCATCCGCAGGTCTCCGGTGTCACCACGACACAGACATTTCATCCATAAACTAAGACTCACCCCTGTAGAAAAATGCAATCTGCCGAGAAACACCTCACATCTCACAGTTTGCTTTATCTGCAGTGAGGACAGAGGTCGCAGTAGACAATGAGATCACGGCTACTGATTGGCGCCACTTTCACCCATCTTTATCATCAATGCATAACTACCCTGCATCTATCGTCGGTGCAGAAGAGCAGCGAGTGCCACTGACGACCGGACGCCACCGTGTAAGTGTTCATTCCGCAGTGTGTGAATCTTTATTCTTAAACTCGAGACTCATTCTAACAATCACTATGGATTCACTCCCCGCTGTCACATTTGCAAAAACGTTAATTTCTCTATAAGTAAAACATGAAATTACCAAAGGTCGGCTGGTCTAACCGGGGATCTTCTAAGATGCGGATTTTACAAAATCTCTTCGAAGGATATTTTTTCCCCTCATAATCCAAAACTGAATTAAAACATCAACAGGGAAAACCTGTGCTCTCATCTCGTTGCATCACCTCCAGGATAGTCCATTCCCTATGTGGAGGCCGCACTCAGGTCACCCAGTCTGGGGGGATAATCTCTGCCCAGACAGATATCCCCGGCCTCGGTGTGCTTGCTTATTGAAGCCGGGGGTCTACTTTCCTTACAGACACAGGGGTGTGTGGACTCGGAGGGGAACGCGAGCGCTCCTGGTAGATGAATGGCGGAGATTCCGCACTGCGTTAATATGATCAAAACAATTTATAGAAAAAAATTAACCCATTTCTGGGGCAATTATATGGAACCTTTAATAGATTAGGAATTGATGTAAGAATGAACAAAGAGAAGACTACTTCCCCCAGCGTTACAGCACCGATTTCTATTACAAGGGTTAAAAGGAAATGAGCACTTTCAGGGGAGAATTCCGGAGTCATCGAGAATCCGGTGTTTCTGATGGAAATGTTCGCTCATGTCAGGGCAGGGGGTGACCAGTGGCAGAGAAGACATTCGATTCCTGTAAGCATCCCCCCCGGGCCGGAGTATTGGGACCGCACTGGACACAATATTAGACGCCCCCCAGTAATCTTCAATCAGCAATGGGCACAGGCGAGAACTTATTCTACAGCCGAGTGCACGAATATATAGAAACACGTCTGACACCTGTTCACACATATCATAGATTGCACTGAAAAGGCTATTTCCATCTTGTAAAATGATGATGAATCACTAGAGAAGATGTAAACACTTTATGATTGGTGCGGACCCACACTTTATCTCCCCCATTAATCTTGAGAACAAAGGGCAGAAAAGTAAGTGACCTTGTGCTGTGTGCCCTTCTGTTTTCCCTGCCCGGCAGTGCTCCCAGTAACCCTTGCACTGCACAGCACGTGGCTGTAGCGCGGCTGCGCAGGGAGTGGCATGTAGTTCTGGGACAATACTGCAGCCCCTTTAGGCCTCATGCACACGACCGTATGTATTTTGTCGTCCGTGTGCATTCCATATTTTGAGGAACAGAACAGCCGGCCCCTAATAGAACAGTTCTATCCTTGTCCGTAATGCGGACAATAATAGGACATGTTCTATTTTTTGGGCGGAATGGACATCTGGAAATGGAATGCACATGGAGTAACTTCATTTATTTTTTTTTTTTTGCAGACTCATTAAAATTATTGGTTCTGTGTACGGTCGGCAAAAAAAAAAAAAAAATGGATATGGAAAGAAAATACGTATTTCCGTTCTGCAAAAAAATATAACTTGTCCTATTATTGTCCGCATTACTGACAAGGATAGAACTGTTCTATTAGGGGCCGGACGTCATCTGTATTTTTTGAGGATACGTTTTTTGTAGACCGCAAATTACATACGGTCGTGTGCATGAGCCCTTACTCTGTGGATCCATGGGGACCCAGAGGTCAGACACACATGACTATAGAATAACTTATCCTATAGAGATGAACCATCAATTTCAAAGATACTTGGCGCAGTTAAACTAGTTACCGTGCAGCCATTATCGGTTACCACGCAGCCATCATCAATTAAACAATTTGAATATAATTAGTCAATATGATCCTGCAGCTCGTACAGCAGCACGGTACTCATCCACAAGGTGGGCACGTGACGTACTGTATGAGTGTATCCGAACCTGTAGGCTCCTATGAGGTCAGCTTGGCAGCAGCCGCTCCGGTGACGTCCTGCAGCTGATCCTAAGCGCTGGGACCACAGCTTCGCTTCATCTCCCCTGATGGCTCTGGCTGATCGGGTCCCTGAGCTCTGCTCACACACCGTCTCTGCACACACGTGCACACAGTGGAGCAGTACTTCCTGCTCATTTACTAGCCACAATGAATCTTCTTCCCTAGCGGTCTTGACCAAGGCTCCGGGGCTCACTCTGCAACAACCAGTTCCTAACAATAATAATAAACTACCTGGACTTATAAAAGGTTTGAGACAACAAGAAGGAAGCATTAAAAAAAAAAAACTATGAAGGCCATAGGTTGCATTCCTTTTGGTCCTGGACTACTATTCAGCGCCCTGGAAGAGTCCACTGTTTCTTTACGGTATTTTCTTTATTACACTCTTCTCTTCCATCATTAATAACCCTCCACTGACTGAAGTGCAGCCAGATAATTCCCCTTCTCTAGCTCCAGGGCCGAGGTGCTCAGAGCCCTGATGCTGTCAGCCGTGACAACCAAGACGCATTCCAGACATTTTCAGTAAGAGCACGAAAGCCATGTGCACTTTTCTTCATTAATTCAGATTAAACACAGTGCACAGAATTTATTTTTTTAGCATGCTTTGTCCAATTATACAGGCTGCATACAAACAATTGTTATTCAAACCATTTTCCATTCACAAGTGGAATTTCTATAAAAACATAAAATAAACATCAAAGAAGAAAATGTAATTGCATATAAAAGGAAAGAGGATTATTATGAGAGAGAAACCATAAATGACAACATGCCATACAGCATCTTCACAGGTCATGGGTATTAACAATTACTCGGAAATATGAAAAATATCGCCCCCCTCTCCTTCATGTGTCTTAGCCATATCTGCTGGGAGACATACAGAGACCAATGGCCGACTGCGCTTACCCTGGCAGAGACCAATCACAGCCATGACACCTCTCAACAAACTTTACCAAACTGACAGAAGATAATTTATATTATAACAGAGGGGTTTGGGGGTTACTGAAATGCAGCAGAACAATGAGGGGTACGGACACAGTAATACAGCAGCGGTACTAGCGCTCACAAGAGGCCGATACACTGGGAAGTTGGGGAATTGTGGGCAGTGGCATAAGATGTACAACTGGGAAGAGCAATCAGCAAGGAACAGAACGTCCAAATACAAAATGGAGACACGCGAGAAACGCTCATGAAGGACTTGGCATTTTGAAGAAGCTAGTCCTCCTATAAAAAAGAACATCTGTACTAGTGATGGTCGAGTACCGGTTCAGCTCGAGCATCACTATGCTGGGCAGATCCGAATGCTCTGCCGAGTACCACATGTGCTCGAGCGCCATGCTCGAGTCTCCTCCCCGGACGTTTGGCGCCTTCTAAGCAGCCAATAAACATGCTGGTAAGTATTGCCATTAGCCATGTTATCTGCTGGCATTACAGTGATTGGCTGGCCGGAACACGTCATCGGGTGCTACATAACACCGGTCACGCGGGTTCGGCTCATTGCGAGTCAGGGAGAGCTGCTGGTAGGAAGGGACAGAGCGAGTGTAGAGCGAATTTGATCTCAAACCTTTCAGAGACCCAAAAGTCCTTTTAAGGACTATTGTTAGAGGTGGCAGCAAAATTTATTTTGGGGGAAAAAATTTTTTTTGTGTCAGGGCGACCATTAGTGACATTCATTTTCTGCATTCTACAAACTCTGCTTGCTGTGACCAGTGAGAAGCAAATCAGCACTGATATCTAGGCTGTGTGTAAAGCCTATATTTAATCCAAATTGCAGTTACAGTCAGTTTCTGCATTATACAAACTCTGCTTGCTGTGACCAGTGAGAAGCAAATATATACTTATTTCTAGACAGTGTGTGAGGCCTATGTTTAATCCAAATAGCAGTGACATCCAGTGTCAATATGAAGAAGGCTTCTGTCACCCTAATAAATAGTTTTTGTTTTTTTTGTTTGTTTGTTTGTTTTTTTGTTTACTTATAATCCCTACACTGCGATTTCTGCCTACATAATCTAATTAATCATTTTGGTCCAGTAGATTTTGTTTAAAACGTGCTTTTAAAATATGCAAATTACCTTGCTACCAGCAAATAGGGCGGCTACTTGCTGGTAGCAGCCGCATCCTCCGATCCTAAAGACGCCCCCTCCGCATGTTGATTGACAGGGCCAGTGAACGGGATCGTCCTCTGGCTTGCCCTGTCTGCTATCAAGAACTCGCGCCTGCGCCGTAACGGTATTCAGTTGGCACAGGCGCACTGAGAGGAGGCCGCTCGCTCGGCCGCTCCATCCTCAATGCGCCTGCGCCAATGACGTCACATCTACACCCGGCGCAGGCGCATTGAGGATGGAGCGGCCGAGCGAGAGGCCGCCTCTCAGTGCTCCTGCGCCGATTGAAGACAGGTACGGCGCAGGCGCGAGATTTTGAATGCAAACAGGGCCAGCAGAGGACGATCCCGTTCCCTGGCCCTGTCAATCAACATGCGGAGGGGGGCGTCTTTAGGATCGGAGGAAGCGGCTGCTACCAGCAAGTAGCCGTCCTACTTGCTGGTAGCAAGGTAATTTGCATATTTTAAAAGCACGTTTTAAAAAAAATCTACTGGACCAAAATGATTAATTAGATTATGTAGGCAGAAATCGCAGTGTAGGGATTATAAGTAAACAAAAAAAATTAACGGTTTAGTGGGGTGACAGAAGCCCTTTAAGGGACGGGGAAGTAGACGCGATTCTGATGGTTCATGCAGAGGCCGTGGCTCAGGGCGCGTTGAAACTGTGTCTGCTGCCAGAGCACAAGGAAAACAGTCATCCAAGATACCTAGCTTCATGTCCCAGTTTGCAGGGCGTCGCAAGACAACACTCTCGAAGTCAGACCAGTGCGACCAGGTGGTCGGTTGGATTGCAGCAGATAATGCTTCCACTGGGTTAAGCACCACCCTGTCTTCCACCAAGTCCAGTCTCAGTAGCCAACAGTCTGGTCAACAACACAATCCTCACCCTGACCATCCTTCCTCCCACCATGTCGAGTCTGGCCAAACAAGCAATCCGGTACTCGGCTGTTCCAAGGAGCTATTTTCACCCCCATCACTTAATTTGGTCCTCTCCCCAAGCACTCTTGAAGAGGAACATGAGATCTTGTGCCCTGATTCTCAACCTCTAGAGCCTTCACACTCACAAGATGATGTGTTTAAGGAGGTGGATGATGACGAGACACAGTTGCCATCAAGTCAACCACAATTACTGTCTGCAGAGGTTGATGAAGAGGATGAGATACCGTTGTCAATCACTGAAGTTGTGTTGGGGTCAGCAAATGAGGAGGATGATCGGAGTTGGGAAGATGAAGAGGACTTTGGTGGATGATGAGGTCACTGACCCAACCTGGGAAGGCGGAAACGCGAGCGAGGACAGGGGGATCGATCTGCAGCACCGCAACAGGCTGGAAGAGGCCTGCAAGTGTTCAACGGAGCACCCCCTTGCGGAAATCTCCCTTGCCAAGGGGTAGGTGTTCCGCGGAATGGCGCTTTTTTGCGGAAAGTGCAGACGACAAAAGAATAGTAGTTTGCAACCTGTGCCACACCAAAATGAGCCGAGGTGTGAACAGTAGCAACCTCACCACCACCAGCATGATCCGCCACATGGCAGCCAAGCACCGCAATAAGTGGGAGGAACGCCTGGGTCCACAATCTGTGTCCGCGGGTCACACCACTGCCTCCTCTTCCCCTATGTTGGGTGATGACCAATCACCTGTCGATGGCGCAGGCCCGGATGCACCTGTACTGTCGCAAGCACCATCAGCGACCACATCCACTTCCCTGTCCCAGCGCAGCATCCAAATGTCTTTACCCCAGGCATTTGAACGCAAGTGCAAATACTCCACCCACATGCCATGGCACTAACCGCTCAACTTTCTAAGTTACTGGCGGTTGAAATGTTGCCATTTAGGCTTGTGGACACTGAGGCCTTTTGCGGCCTGATGTCGGCGGCCGTCCCTCGGAACTCAGTCCCCAGCCGCCACTATTTTTCCCGGTGTGCCGTCCCCGCCTTATACCAGTATGTGTCTGCTAACATCACCCGTGCCCTGACCAATGCAGTTACTGCTAAGGTCCACCTAACGACTGACACATTGACAAGTGCTTGTGGCCACGGACGCTACATTTCCCTGACTGCACACTGGGTGAACGTAGTGGAGTCCAGGAGTGACTTGTACCCTGAGATGGCACAGGTGCTACCGACGTCCAGGATTGCGGACCCTACTTCCATCAGGGTTACCGGCAGCACCTATGTAAGTGGCTCCTCCACCTCCACTTCCACCTCCGAATTCTCCGCGTGCAGCACCAGTCAGCCATCAGTCGGCAGCTGGAAGCAGTGTAGTACTGCTGTGGGGATGCGTCAACAGGCCATCCTGAAGATGATATGCTTAGGGGATAAGTAGGGGACAGCACACCGCCGCAAAGCTGTGGCAGGGGATAAGAGACTAGCCTGAGCTGTGGCTCTCGCCACTTAACCTGCAACCAGGCATGGTTGTGTGTGATAATGGGCATAACTTGGTGGCGGCTTTGGAGCTCGGCAAGCTCACACACATCCCATGCCTAGCCCACGTCTATAACTTAGCGGTTTCTGAAAACCTACCCCAATTTGCCCGAGCTACTGGCACCTTGTGTGTGCACATTTCCGCAAGTCATCAACAGGTTCAGCCGGTTTGTTGACGCTGCAGCAGCGCTTGAAATTGTCGGCTCACCGACTATTGTGCGACGTGAGCACACGCTGGAACGCCACGTTACACAGGTTGGCCAGGCTCTGTGAGCAGCAAAGGGCAGTAATGGAATACCAGCTGCAGCACGGTCGTCGCGTTTCCAGTCAGCTTCCGCTCTTCACAAGCGAGGAGTGGGCATGGATGTCTGACCTCTGTGAGGTGTTAAGAAACTTTGAGGAATCGACACAGATGGTGAGCGGCGATAGCGCTATTGTCAGTGTAACCATCCCACTTCTGTGTCTACTCAAACGCTCGCTGCTCACAATTAAGGCCGACGCTGTTCGTGGGGAAGAGTTGGAAATGGGGGAAGAAGACATGGGTTATAGCCAGAACACCCTCAGTTTGACTTCTCAGCGCGTATTGGAGGAGGAGGAGCAGGGGACGGTTGCCTCCGCTACACAGGGTAGTAGCCATGGAACTTTAATTCCATCTGTTCATCGTGGGTGGGCAGAAGAGGATGAGGAGATAGACAGTCATCCTCCTGATGACGACAGCAAAGTCTTGCCCACTGGTACTCTGGCACACATGGCTGACTTCATGTTAGGCTGCCTTTCCCGTGACCCCCGTGTTATACGCATTTTAGATAACAGGGATTACTGGGTTAACCCTTCTGGACCCCCGCTACAAAGAGAACTTCTCATCTCCCATTCCTCCGGTGGAGAGGATGAGCAAAATGGTGGTATACCAGAAGTTCCTTGTTGACAGATTGCTGCAAAAATTTCCATCTGACAGCAGAGTCCGTACTTCCTTGGGCAACCGAGGTGGGGAGACAAGGGGAAAACACAGCACTTCCAGCAAAGGCAGGGCAACACTCTCCAAGGCCTGGGACAGTTTTATGACACCCCGCCAGCACCCTCAACATGATGCACGTCCTGGTGTCACAAGGAGGGAAAAGTTTTGTAAAGATGGTAAAGGAGTAGGTAGCAGACCGTGTCAGCGTCCTCAGTGATCCCTCAGTGCCTTACAACTACTGGGTGTCAAGCTGGACACGTGGCACGAACTGGTGCTCTACGTGGGGGCATTATAACAGAGACGCGTATCCGCCTGTCAACTGAAAATGCTGACAGATTGACTCCTATAAAAATGAACAAGGCCTGGATTGCCCCCGACTTCTCCACTCCACCAGAGGAAAGCGGCTGAACATAAAGGCACTTTAAATGTGTTGTTTAGAATGTAATGAATACTCTGTATTCCCATGCAGCCCTTCCGCCACAAAAAAGGGTATATGGTTGAATCTTCCTTTTCTCATCCTCCTCCTCCTAGTCCATCAAGTATATGCCTTCTCATATAATTTTTCGTATTGGTCAGCTCACCAGCAGGCCCTCACCCATAATGTTTTAGATGGTCAGCTCACCAGCAGGCCCTCACCCATAATGTTTCAGATGGTCAGCTCACCAGCAGGCCCTCACACATAATGTTTTAGATGGTCAGCTCACCAGCAGGCCCTCACCCATAATATTTTAGATGTCAGTTCAGCTGAAGACCCTCCCCCCTAATGTTTTAGTGGGTAACCAGCAGGCCATCAATCATACTTTACCTCTCCTGTATAACGTTTCCTCATCCTAAATACCAATGACCTTCCCTGTAATATTTTTGTACTCGTTCCAATGACAGGCTCTCACGAGTCCTGTATTGTTACTTATCGTCACTACCTCCCTCAGTCGGTACTGGGAAATTTGTGTGCCCCTGCCTGTCTTTCTTGGAATTGGTAGCCGTGGCCATCCCTCAGGCTCCCTCTCCGGAAGCGAACCTCGATTCCCCATTACCCGTGGTCACCATGGTAGGCGCAAAAAAAGAACATTGAAAGTTGATAGAGCAGACATCCGAGTAGATCGTCAACATCATGGGGACGTGCGATCAGCTTAGACGTTATCTAGGAGTTAACAAAGCGGCAGCAGGCCCTCACCTACAATTTTTTTTACACGGTCAGCTCAACGTCCGTTCCTCTTCCAAGTTCATTATCATCAGATGATAGTCTGGTCAACACAATCATAATCACCGGGGGTCACGTAACTAATTAGCACGGAGGAGTGTCTTTGGTTATCGGAATGAACCACAAAAATCGACTCGATCCACACGCTCAAAACGGCCATGCACCACCACCCACAGAATCGCGAAATAGATATCATTCTGTCAATCCTTTCTGTGTCCGGGCCGGGTGAGGCTTCCCGTGCGTAGTCAAATTAAGCCACAGGCTCCACTCCTGGTGGTAGTTTAAGTTTCAGCTTTGCAACCATACTCCACCCGGAACGCAAAGACTTTAGTCTCCCAGAAAATTATCGTCGGGAAAATGGGAATAACGCTGCCGGGGATCGTCTTCGAACCTCCAACTTAAGTTGTTGATTAATGAAAAAGTTTGTGGAAAAAAAGGTTTCGGCTGTGGTTCGGCTTGCGCCAGTACAAGAATTTCACCTCTACAGGTACAATACGGATGCCACCGGCCGTTCCTCTTCCAATGAGTTCAGTTTGATCGTCCAAGAGTCTGGTCAACACAATCGAAACCACCGGCCTCCCCTCTTAGTCATTGCCCTAGTTCCGAAAATCACGAAAATTTTTGTCTGAACTTGCTCTTTATATAAAAGTAAATATACAGGAAAGAATGTTTCCTAACAATTTTTCATCTAAAATCGGTTTTATGAGTTTTGTGGTCAGTGTGTAAAAGTGGCGTACAACTCGGGCAACATCGTTACCAGCAGCGACATTGTAGTCCAAGATGCATTCAGACATCCTCCCCATGCTGTCCCCATCAATTTCTGACCTTTTCCTGTGAACGAGGCACCCTTCCATTTTCAGAGCAGGGGGTGCCTGGTTTAATGCTCGGGTCCTCCCATTGACTTCTATAAGGCTCGGCTGCTTGGTAGAGCACCCGAGCATCCCGGTGTGCTCGGGCAGAGCACCCGAGCATCGGGGTGCTCGATCTTCACTAATCTGTACCCCTCCATAGACGGCATGTAGACTCCATGCATCAAAAGTGACTGAACCTGCTGTCCTCCTGCAAATACTCTACTAAAAATATGAAATAGTCACCTCCTATAATATCTGTTCTGTATATATTATCTTTTCACCTCACAATCTCTATATATATATATATACACACACACACACACACACACACACACTGCACAGTACCACTTCTCCCGTCCTGTATACTGGGTGTATTCCTCAGTATCTTCTCTTATTCTGTGTGTGTGTGTGTGTATATATATATATATATATATATATATATATATACACACACACACACTGCATAGTACCACTTCTCCTGTCTTGTATACTGGGCGTAATCCTCAGTATCTGCTCTTATTCTGTATATATACACTGCACAGTACCACTTCTCCTGTCTTGTATACTGGGCGTAATCCTCAGTATCTGCTCTTATTCTGTATATATATACACTGCACAGTACCACTTCTCCTGTCCTGTATACTGGGTGTAATCCTCAGTATCTGCTCTTATTCTGCATATATATATATATATATATATATATATATATATATATAAAAATGAGGCAGCACAAAGGGTTCAATCAGTAGAAGGGTGCACGGCCCAAAGGATAAGCAGTCCTTGTATACAAAATATAAGGGAAAAAAAAAAAAAAGGCAGCACTCCAAGGATAAGATGAAAAAACAATCGCCTTTTATTCACCCATGTGGGTAGTGCAACGTTTCGGCTGAGCACTAGAGCCTTTCTCAAGCAATGCTTGAGAAAGGCTCTAGTGCTGAGCCGAAACGTTGCGCTGCCCACATGGGTGAATAAAATGCGATTGTTTTTTCATCTTATCCTTGGAGTGCTGCCTTTTTTTTAAATATATATATTAATACATACACACACTGCACAGTACCACTTCTCCTGTCCTGTATACCGGGTGTAATCCTCAGTATCTGTTCTTATTCTGTATATATACACTGCACAGTACCACTTCTCCTGTCCTGTATACCGGGTGTAATCCTCAGTATCTGCTCTTATTCTGTATATATATACACTGCACAGTACCACTTCTCCTGTCCTGTATATATACACACTGCACAGTACCACTTCTCCTGTATATATACATACTGCACAGTACCACTTCTCCTGTCCACTATGCTGGTAAATTGCTGCCGCACCGTTTCTTTGGTTTGGTATACTAACTATAATTCGCAGACAAACAGCTGCTTCTACTCTCGATAGCAAATAACATCAAGATTTATTGGAAAACTGTATTCATATGTTGCCATTTTCCAATAAATTACCAATCAAATAAATGTTTCCAAGACTGAAGTAAACCTAACAAGACCCCGTGGCCGCCTCCAGCCGCAGCAGAACATGCGTAAACTAATTTAAAGGACCTGATAGTAAGAGGGCTGTTTCCTGGCAGGGATTACGCTTCACATGTGAACCTGGTGGTAAATGAAAAACCCACCAATAACTTAAAAAAGATTTCATTGTAATTGCTGGCAGCTCCAAGTAGAACATTTAATAATCTCCGGACAATACAAATTATTTATATTGAATCCATGAGCTGCAAAAAATCAACCTCTACATGTGGAGATTAAACAAAGATGTGAAATGAAGAGACTCGTTAGAGGGAACATAATTGGAGCCACCAAGCGCTGAGCTCCGTGACTGTACCGTTATACGGCCCCGAGGACTGTGCGCCTGATGCACCGAACACTGGGGAACTGGAACATCTGGAGACGCAATGTCTTCTCTGAGGTTTACCCTGCAGTGCTCTAAGAAAGCTGGGTGACCAGCCCAGACAGACAGTGCTACTGAATGCGTACTGTGTTTGTAGGGAAATGCACTAATTTGGCTTTACCAAAATTTAAAGGTACGATAACCATAAACGCCTGGAAGGGAGGCCGGGTGCTTCTGCATTTCTCTTTGATTGAACAATTATTATTATGCAGCAGCAGTCAAAAGGGAAGACCCTGCAGCACTAATGGGGCATTGCCCCCCGGTAACATGTGGGGTAGATGGCTGCCATGGCAGCTGGGGTCTAACAAGGGCCCAGAGGCCTGTCTTTGCTAAATATCTGCAGTGTAAGGGCTCGTTAACACAAGTGTATGGCTTTTTCAGTATTTAGCGTTCCGCAAAAAATACAGATGACGTCCGTGTGCATTCTGTTTTTTGCTGTAATAGAACATTACTATCCTTGTCCATTATGCGGACAATAATAGGGCATGTTCTATATTTGAACGGAACGGAAAAATGGAAATACGGAAATAGAAGGCATACAGAGTACCTAACGATTTTTTGGCGGATCCATTTAAATGAATGGTTCCATATACGGTCCTTATACGGAACGCAAAAGAACTAACTTAAACTGTGCGCAAGAGGCATAATAAAAATAAATTACACATTTCCTAATGACTTGTATCATACAGTTATTTAAACCATATTATAAAAAAAAAAAACAACTGACGCAGTTGCGAATTCCCCCAAAAACTATTAATTTAATGAAAACTAGTTGTATTAAGAAATCAGACTTATCCTGCAATAATTAAGTCTGCGTACTGCCACATCTATGAATGCAGAAAGATATATTCTATTGTATTCCATTAAATATGTCATTATTCTGCAAAAATAGTAAAGCAAAGAAACATGTCGTTTTGCCGTAACGATAAGGCGTTACTTACACTGCACAGTAAAGAGAGTGCGGTTTTCCTCGCTCCCTAAAACAATTTCATAAACGCTAGTGAATAAGCTCTATGTACCCAAAATGGTGCCGTGACAAGTACAACTCATCCTGTAAAAAAACAAGCCCTCACATGGCTACTGGCCATAAGTCGAAGCTCTCCGAATGTGGCAAAGGAAGAATAAAACAGGCTTTGGTGTGTAATCCCTCAGTAATCTAGTGGGGTGCTGCCCATCTGTTCGGCGAGGGGCTATCGGGCCTGTGTTCTGGAGGACGGTGATGACGCTCCCTGCAGCAGACTTCTGTACGACAACCACATGACAGGAAGCTGGAGCCCAAACAGAAGAGTGGAATCATAAATCTATGGATTCATCGCCTAAATCCCCCACAGACATTTGGCATTGACATAAAGTTGTAATCTGTGACGGGAAACCTGCGGGAAGAGCAGCTTGTCCACATCTGCAGCCGATTTATTGGCCAATAACCGGGATTCTTGATTCGCAGGTTGTTCTGTGAGCCGGAAGAATCCTCCAATCCTCAAGGAAATATTGCATCATATTTAAGAGAAAACCAGACTCTCACTATGATGATGGAGAATCTGAATGTGACCCCCATGGGTCAGCTGGCACAGGGGACAGACCCGCACTGTACAGAAAACTGCGCGGTAGAAGGTTTTTTGCTGGATGCTTTTGAATGGGAAATGTCCATTCCGCATTATAACATACAAAAACCGATACCAGCGGAACAGAGACCCAAGGGACACTCTCTTGGCCTACGTCATTGAAATGGGGGACCACGGATACATCTGTCTGTTCGCTGGGAGCTCTCACAGTGTGAATACCCCCCACAATTGTAAACAGCAGAAGAGCGTGAACTCCATTGAACGTAGAAATTAGGGGTTTTGTTATTTGCAAGTGAAGAATACAATGGCAGGAGCCAGAGGCGAGGATTTGTACCTTTGTCTCTTCATCCCGCTCTCCAAACAATATAATCAGAAGTTGTAGGGGAGGGCAGGGCGCGTTGCTGCGAGCGGTTTACGCTCCAGCCCCCTGTTGCTTCGAGCTCTAGGAAGAGTTGACAGATGATATTAAAAGTGTCAATCATTCAGGTGTGTGCTATGCTGCAAAGAATAAACGCTGGTGCAGGTAACCTGCATGCTATACACACAGGAACACACAAAAGCTGCGCTTCCAGTAAGAGGGTTCGCCTACTGTTCGCCATCGCTGCCCAGGCTTGCTCTATGGACTATTCCGTGAGTTAGTAATGCATAGTGCAAGCCCTTTACTGCACACCGCCTTCACAGGACAGATCTGAAAGGTCATCAGAGTGTGAACAGTGTCTATATGCTCAATGCAAGATCCTGAAATATTCTGTGCTGCTTTTACCTTTTAACATCTATTAAAGGGGTTGTCTCACCTTAGCAAATGGTATTTATCGTGTAGACAAATGCACTGGTAGGCCCTGCCTGACGGAGACCACCTTGGCGCAGGTAGGCGGGCACAGATGTGTTTTGATCAAAAGATATTGGCCAAAACTCTCAGATTTTTATTATTAGAGTGTGCGCTAAGTCCATATATAATGTTTACATCTATTGTTTCAGTGCATTATTTTACGTAATTTTGCAGATTTAGCCGTACACATACGCATATTTAGTATCATATCGTGCAGGATGTTTGGCATCTTTTTCCGTGATATTTTTTTTGCACTAATGTATTTTCATTGTCTATATTGTCTCCTCTGCCGGCTTGATTCATTTACGGCCACAGCTGCAGCGTTGACACGAGGTGCAAGCACGACCACCACTGCTGGATTGCAGGGTGGTCGTAACCCCTGGAAATGGGCAATGTATAATGTGATGGAAAAGTGAATCCAGCCAGCGAAGGAAGCAATATAGATAATAATACATTAGTAAGGGCCTTGTATTAGCTTTCTCTACATGATAGATGCCATTTGCTGAAATGATAGGACCCCTTTAAGATACAAGTTAAAAAAAATAAAAAATACAGATACAATCCCAAAAGAGGAAAAACAATAAAAAACTTATGTGACAGGTTTTCCAAGGAGTGCAAAGACTATTTCAAAGAGCTCTCTATATTTTGCGGACAATGGCACTAGTCTATACTTTAGCGAGAGGAGGTTATGTCCGCCACCTGCACGCAGACATTACACGCTGCTAAGACATTCCTTCCCATGGTTTTATGCCCATCTCTCATGAAGTCCGGGCGCTGTTTGGGATTCAGTTTGCTCTGTTACCCAGTAACAGTTTACTCATCCTTAAGTGTTAATTCCACAAAGCAAAGATTAGCATCCGGTGAAGGAATCTGTGAAGTGTCTGTGGGCCCCATGTCCGGCTGCAGGGTTCACTGGCCGGATATAGGGGAACAATCCACAGATATCTGGCAGCACAGCAATAAACCAGGGGGTCCGAGTCTTATCACTGCTTCTTCCTAGATCATTTACAGTAGGATTGTCCAACCTTTTTCAGGTCCTAGGCCCATATCCTCAGACTGTACCTCTCCTCAATGCACAGAATAGAAGGGGTCCGTCAGCAATGCGCAGAATAGAAGGGGTCCGTCAGCAATGCGCAGAATAGAAGGGGTCCGTCAGCAATGCGCAGAATAGAAGGGGTCCGTCAGCAATGCGCAGAATAGAAGGGGCTATGGCGGAAAACACAAAGAAACAAATACAATGCAATACAATTCTTAATGCAGAATCTAAACTTAAATGGGTTCTCCAGGACTTTATCTATGACCTATCCCTAGGATAGGTCATCAATATCAGTTCAGTAGGGGTCCAACAACCTGTTTCCTCGTTTTGTCCCAATGACGTGAACGGTAACCAGCTACGGCCACTACACAATGGAAGGGGCTCTGTAGTTCTGGCGCCAGAGTTACTCCTAAGAAGCTGATCTCCACGGATCTGATATTAATGGACAATCCTAACGATAGGTCCTCAATTATTAAATTCTGCACAACTCTTTAGGGGGGCATTGCCATCTAAGACGTTTATAGCATATCTCTGGAATATGCCATAACAGCCTAAATGTTAGGATTTCACGTCCAGCCAAAAGGACGCCACACCTGAGAGGAGCAGAACGTCCATGCGGTCTCCATTGTAGTATTTCACAGCTCTCTCCTTTCTGAAGTCCCAAAGAAGGGATCAAAGGGACCCCCGAAGACTCTGGGGTACAAAATCATCTAAAGATGCCAGGGAAACCAGGCGCTTTCTGCAGAGCTTGTCCTAAGACATTGAGGAGGGACAATGCAGCGAGATGGGAGTAGGGGAAGCACGAGGCCTAGCTCTCCCCGAAAAGAAAACGCAATCAAACCTGAAAAAAGATCAGAGAGCACAAGGCGACTCGCAGACTTTTGTAAGTCTTCAATGGGAGACGGAAACGGAATCACAGATAAATGCAGTAGCTTATGGTCACAAATATCGTCACCATTACCCTCTGCAACAGGGACCTGCACTAAAACACCTTCCGCTGAGACCCTGTGGGGGACTTTACTTTGCATTGGTGGTTTCCATTCCTTTTCAACAGTCTGATGTCCACAAGAGAAAAATAACACTTTTGGGACACAGCAGCAGGTTTCTATGAAATCCACCATTGTGAAAAACACCCAAAATGGGCATTAGAAACAGCAGACAACTGACTACTCTTTCCAGATTAGGTGAAATAAAGACAACGCCGACATAAAATGGGCAGACACATGATAACAGTCCACTCCTGGCTCGCATATGGTCCATTATAGACAATAGACATCTGTAGCTAAGGAGAATAAAGGCAAATAAGCTGGTATGGGCAGCATGGTGGCTCAGTGGTTAGCACTGGTGCCTTGCAGCAGGACAACATCTGCATGGAGTTTGTATGTTCTCCCTGTGTTTGCGTGGGCTTCCTCCGGGTTCTCGGGTTTCCTCCCACACATTCTGATAAGGACCTTAGATTGTGAGCCCCATGGGGGACAGTGTGATGCTAATGTCTGCAAAGCGCTGCAGAATAAAGTAGCGCTATATAAGTGAGCTTCTGCCCTGCACTAACAGTCCACATACCACATCGGTGCAGGAGCTCACATAAGACATCGCTCTCCCGCAGGTCCCCGCTCTGCTAAAGCAGGACGATGTATGCCAGGCTTTAGCAGAGCGGCGCTGGTACAAGCAATGCCCCAACCTGTAAGTACTAAGTGCAGCCACAGGAAAAGTAAAAAAAAAATATATATATAATAATATTTAAGAGTATTCAAAAATTATTTTTAGCACACATAGGATAGGGGTTAATAAAGGTTAGTTAAAAGTTAAGGTACATTTAAAAAAGTTTAATAATAAATTCAGTGGCCCCCTTAACAGTGACCTCTACAACACCCTGCCCCTTAACACTGACCTCCATAGGGGACCGTCCCCTTATCTGTGACTTCCACTGTTCCTTGCCCCCTTTAACAGTGACTCCACAGTACTCCGCTCCCTTAACAGTGACTCCACAGTACTCCGCTCCCTTAACAGTGACTCCACAGTACTCCGCTCCCTTAACAGTGACTCCACAGTACTCCGCTCCCTTAACAGTGACTCCACAGTACTCCGCTCCCTTAACAGTGACTCCACAGTACTCCGCTCCCTTAACAGTGATCTCCAAAGCAGTTACCCCTTTAGGCCCCTACTCCCTTAACAGTGACCTCCACAGTGGTCTGCCCCTTAACAGAGAACTCCACAGTGCCCGCCCATTTAACAGTGACCTCCACAGTGCCCGCCCCTTTAACAGTGACCTCCACAGTGCCTGCCCCTTCTACAGTGACCTCCACAGTGCCCGCCTCTTTAACAGTGACCTCCACAGTGCCAGGCCCTTTAACAGTGGCCCCTGCCATCCTAACAGTGTCATGCACAGCTCCCTGCCCCTTTAAAGATGGCCTACAGCAGTAAAGAAAAATGGCTGGGTTGTTATGGAAACCTGGAGTAAAACTGTGTGTATGTGGAGACTAAGGGCCTGCGAGCTTCTATTGGCTGATAAGGGTCATGTGACCGTGTGTATGGCAGTTTGGATTTGAAGAGAGAGACTTGCAGGTTTGTATTGGCTAATGCAGGTATTTTGGGGGGAAATATCTCATGAACGGTACGTCCTAGCGAGCTGAGACCCAGTCTAAAACCTTCCCGGACACCTGATGTACCGGTGTGCCAAATTTGGTGAAGATCGGTCCAGTCGTTTTATTGCGCATAAAGAACAGACGGACGGACACAATTTTTTATTTATATATATATATATATATATATATATATGATAAAAACATGAATTAAAGTAAATGAATCACTTGTGCATATTATTCTGTAAGTCCGTTATACATCCGCAGTATAAGGATAATTTAACATTTGTGTTTTTTCAATTCTGCTATTGAGATCTGTCATAGGATCTCAATAGCGGAAGAAAACGCTTCAGTTTTGTCACCATTCGTTGTCATGGGGACAAAACTGAACTCAATAAAACGGAATGCACCAAAGTGGTTGCCTCCCCATCGCAGAGAAAATAATGCTGCAAGCAGTGTTTTTCTGTCCGCGATGTGGTGCGGAGCAAGAGACAATAGAAAACGGATCCGTCCAACATTGACTTTCAATGGAGTTCATGACGGATCCGTCATTGCTATAGAAGACATAATACAACCGGATCCGTTCATGACGGATGCATGTGGTTGTATTATTGTAACTGAAGTGTTTTGTACGTCCATGACGGATCCGCAAAAACCACTAATGTGAAAGTAGCCTTAAGCATTCATAGGTCAACCACTTTAGCTGAATGTATCCCATTTATCAAATAAGGATGATTGTATTACATTGTTAAATGCAACAATGTTTCCGAATAAGTGCAGCCTCGCTGGATAAAGTGCATAGCATATGCTTGGGGGATCCTTGTCTTACCACCCTGTTGCACGCTTGTATCCGACAGCCACAGCAGTGTAAGTGCGTCCACTCGCTGTACACGTGGTGTCCGGTGGCCTTATGGCGTGTCTGCTCCTTGGTGATATACTTGGTCTCAGTGAATCCCAGCAGACGTTTTTTGTGATTTGAGAGTCTCCTTCCTACTCCTTCCTCGGTGGCTGTATTGTTATTACTATCCTCAGTTGTTTTATAAGCGTTGTGACAACCAAAATATCAACAGATCTCAACTCGGCAAACGCTAAAGTCCGATGTGGAATGAGCAGAGATAAACAATGAAATATATATATACACTCTTGTAGCTATTATGGCGATCACATAACTCTTCGTGTTGATATTTCAAAAAGAGTTCAGTAATTTACAATTGAAATCAAATGCTTTGCATCTACTATGCAGTTTCATTCTTTTTAAAACATTACGTCATTCTTACAATATACTTATACTTATTTTTAGGTTGCACATTAATAACACAAAAAAATGAAGAGTAAAAAACAAAAACACATCCACGACATAAAAACACATGGAAAACGCAATGAAAACGCATAGTAGATGCAAAGCATTTGATTTCAATTGTAAAAATTAGAACTCTATTTGAGCTATCAACACAAAGAGTAGATCTTCTTATGTGATCGTTCTAATGTCCATAATAGCTACAAGAGTATAAATACCGTATACCCCCCAAATTGTGAGGGAAAAGTCATTGGGTCGAATGATAAAGAGCGCTTCCATACAGTCCAGCAGTGAATGCAGCGCTCCCCGGAGGCTGCGCTCACCGCTCCCAGGTCTTCTCCACATGCGGTGCTGTGCACAGCGCGAGGCCATTGGATCTCTTTATGTGGTGATATTTAACAGCGTAATACTACAGTCTTATCATCCTTATTTCATAAATGTATTTATTTTATGCACTTAAATAGCACTACCATATTCTGCAGCGCTTTACAGACTGTCCCCAATGGGGCTCACAATCTAAGGTCCCCATCAGTCTGTCTTTGGATACATTCAGCAAAAGTGGTCGCCCTATGAACGCATATTGACTTTCAGAATTATATGCACAAGTGATTAATTTACTTTGCTACATGTTTTTTACACATAGACAGCAGGGGCCCTGCTGATAATGAGATTAGATCTGATTGATTTTTATTATTCTATGTGAACAAATAAATGTTATTTACTATATCAATTGGGACCAAGTCATTTCACGTGGGGAGCACCTACCATTGCTTATTCACATTTTAAAAAGTTGACTGTCTCTTCATTACACATGTGGCTTGTGACGTTTCTCCTTAAGGAGACCTCGGCTGATTAGGTCTGGCTGGCAATGATCCTTGTGAATATGTATGTAAATTAGCTCTCCTCCAGAAGGAAGAAACAGTCTCTCCACTGCCACCTACAGGTAGCTGCCATGTAAGTCAATCTCTGACCCATTATAGAGACCTAAACCATGGGATATCTGCCACACCCATCTGTAGACAATAGTTTCGGGTTCTTGCCTCTTGTCAGCACATAGCAGGGTACTGGATGGCTGGACGAGAGGCCTGTCGCTGAGATCTTGGTGGGGTAGGGGGTTCTGATTCTTTTTGAAGGAGATGACTTGGCTGAGAACCCTAGTCAGGTTTCAGGGCTCTTTAACAGATCAGACACCGACTTACAGGGTGGCGTCCTATAGGTGGCACTAGAGAGACAATTTCCTTCCTTCTGGAGGAAAGAGTCACAGATGTTCCCGGGACAGGTGGCAGGAGATCTGTGAGACTGGCAGCACGTGGTTTGATCTGACATGTTTTCTGTTTGGATCAGATGACGTCTGTGCTGTTTCTGGTGCTTGCCTCACCTTCTTTCCCCAGGTGTGGCTATTGGGGTCATTTAACCTTCTCCCACAATGCTGTGCGGTTTATAGCTGCTGTTGCAGTTGTGGATCGCTGGTGTGTGGATCTCGGCTGAGTTCCTGGTGCTGCCATAGAAGTTAAGTGTTTTCTTTCCCCTTTGTATTTTGTTTGGGTTATTTTGTGTGTTGGATTTCCTTGTCTTTTGTATTAAGGCCTGAAGGAAGACTCCTTTTCGTCCTTCCTTTTGGAGGAACAAGTTGTCTCAGTCCTGATTTTAGTACCAGGGTCCTATAGGGTGAGTTAGGACACTAGGTATTCCTGTGTATGAACTCACCTACCTCTGGGGTCTGTTCATACTGGTAGTTATTCAGGACTTTGAAAAGGGTTTTACTAGGAGGTGTCCATCCCCTGTCCCTAGTTTCCAGGCCTTATTCCCTCACCCCTTTCCCTCCTTTGTTCGGTGTGGTGTTTCCCTCCCACATCTGAACCTTACAAAAAGCCAAACAACATAATACAAGAACAAGTACTAGATGGTCCATTTAACTATTTAAGTCCTCACATGACACATTAAACATTAGATAGCACTGGTCCCTAACACTGCCACCGTTCCCAATACACCTCCAACACCACAACATAAAAACTACGCAATCGCCTCAGTTCTTGCTACAGTTGCGGCTTCACTCCTTCAACCGTTCATAAAAGAATCATCATCCACCTGGATATTTATAATAACTCAGCAAATTATAAGAAACTGTCCTGGAGGGATTTCTGAAACATTCAAGATGTAGGACTTCTATAAAAAGACAATGGAGCGCCAGAACAGGAGATAAAATATTGAGCAATCAGATTATATAAACTTACACATTTGTAAGATAAACTAACTTAGTCTCTGTATAAATGTACACAGCCATTACACAAATCCAGGCTGTTCTTTATGAAAGGGGTCAAAATACTTTTATTTTGAAGCTATGCAGGCAACAGCAAGAAAGGGGCGGCTATAAATCTACGCTAATCTTTAGCCTACAAAGCAACAGGTCAAGCTGAGAGCAGACAACCCTACAGGGAACACAAACCGCCCGTCCACAGAGAGGAAAAAGTGCATAGTAATTGTACCTATTCAAAGCATATGTTCACCATTATACAGTTTACATTCAAAATCAATCTCCATAAAAGTTGAGACACTGTATTAATACATTATGCTGAGTTATATCCTTTATTATACTTCAGAGCTGCACTCACTATTCTGCTGGTGCAGTCACTGTGTACATACATTACTTATCCTGTACTGATCCTGAGTTACATCCTGTATTATACTCCAGAGCTGCACTCACTATTCTGCTGGTGCAGTCACTGTGTACAGTGTACATACATTACTTATCCTGTACTGATCCTGAGTTACATCCTGTATTATACTCCAGAGCTGCACTCACTATTCTGCTGGTGCAGTCACTGTGTACATACATTACTTATCCTGTACTGATCCTGAGTTACATCCTGTTTTTTACTCCAGAGCTGCATTCACTATTCTGCTGGTGCAGTCACTGTGCACATACATTACTTATCCTGTACTGATCCTGAGTTACATCCTGTATTATACTCCAGAGCTGCACTCACTATTCTGCTGGTGCAGTCACTGTGTACATACATTACTTATCCTGTACTGATCCTGAGTTACATCCTGTTTTTTACTCCAGAGCTGCATTCACTATTCTGCTGGTGCAGTCACTTTGTACATACATTACTTATCCTGTACTGATCCTGAGTTACATCCTGTATTATACTCCAGAGCTGCACTCACTATTCTGCTGGTGCAGTCACTGTGTACATACATTACTTATCCTGTACTGATCCTGAGTTACATCCTGTATTATACTCCAGAGCTGCACTCACTATTCTGCTGGTGCAGTCACTGTGTACATACATTACTTATCCTGTATTGATCCTGAGTTACATCCTGTATTATACTCCAGAGCTGCACTCACTATTCTGCTGGTGCAGTCACTGTGTACATACATTACTTATCCTGTACTGATCCTGAGTTACATCCTGTATTATACTCCAGAGCTGCACTCACTATTCTGCTGGTGCGGTCACTGTGCACATACATTACTTATCCTGTACTGATCCTGAGTTACATCCTGTATTATCCTCTAGAGCTGCACTCACTATTCTGCTGGTGCAGTCACTGTGTACATACATTACTTATCCTGTACTGATCCTGAGTTACATCCTGTATTATACCCCAGAGCTGCACTCACTATTCTGCTGGTGCAGTCACTGTGTACATATATTACTTATCCTGTACTGATCCTGAGTTACATCCTGTATTATACTCCAGAGCTGCACTCACTATTCTGCTGGTGCAGTCACTGTGTACATACATTACTTATCCTGTACTGATCCTGAGTTACATCCTCTATTATACTCCAGAGCTGCACTCACTATTCTGCTGGTGCAGTCACTGTGTACATACATTACTTATCCTGTACTGATCCTGAGTTACATCCAGTATTATACTCCAGAGCTGCACTCACTATTCTGCTGGTGCAGTCACTGTGTACATACATTACTTATCCTGTACTGACCCTGAGTTACATCCTGTATTATACTCCAGAGCTGCACTCACTATTCTGCTGGTGCAGTCACTGTGTACATATATTACTTATCCTGTACTGATCCTGAGTTACATCCTGTATTATACTCCAGAGCTGCACTCACTATTCTGCTGGTGCAGTCACTGTGTACATACATTACTTATCCTGTACTGATCTTGAGTTACATCCTCTATTATACTCCAGAGCTGCACTCACTATTCTGCTGGTGCAGTCACTGTGTACATACATTACTTATCCTGTACTGATCCTGAGTTACATCCTCTATTATACTCCAGAGCTGCACTCACTATTCTGCTGGTGCGGTCACTGTGCACATACATTACTTATCCTGTACTGATCCTGAGTTACATCCTGTATTATGCTCCAGAGCTGCACTCACTATTCTGCTGGTGCAGTCACTGTGTACATACATTACTTATCCTGTACTGATCCTGAGTTACATCCTGTATTACGCTCCAGAGCTGCACTCACTATTCTGCCGGTGCAGTCACTGTGTACATACATTACTTACCCTGTACTGATCCTGAGTTACATCCTGTATTCTACTGCAGAGCTGCACTCACAAACCTGTATTTGATGCTGGTTCCGTGTCCGTACAAAGCTTGCAATAAAAAAATGAATTGTGAATACAGCTCTGAAGTAATGTAACACTAATATTAATATCCCTTGCTTAACAGGCCACCAATAGCTGCAGGCTATCCATTATGTATAGTAATGCAAAAAAAAAAAATAGTGCTCAAAAATCATCCAGGAAATGTCACAAATATAACCCATAAATGGCGGATATATATCAGTTCCACTTTTGGTATATGCACTCATAAAAAGAACGGGTATACAGTGCATATAAAATGGAATTACCCTTTAAGTAAAGGCAAACCCCCACCCCACGCTGGCATTGTGCAGGCAGCACAGACGGTGAATACCTTTAGAGCACATACTTTATGGAGTAAAATGTATCAGATTTGTAACAGTAACTACATTAATTGTGACGGACTAAGAAGGGCGAGAGATGAGGGGTGTATATTTGGAGAGCGCTGTGCACGCCTCATCCAGGCTGTTCCCCTCCGTGGTGGTGTTTACACTGAAGCTGAATCTTCACATACACATTCTCCACTTATAAACAAGATGAAACTGATTATCAGGCAAGATTCTTCAGGGATCAACTCATTTTAGCTTTTTTTTTTTTTTTTTTTTAAGTAGGGAACGAATATTCTAAAACACAGCTGTGATTTGACAGGGATTGACAAGGATTTGCAGCTCCCCCTGCAGGTGACGGACAAAAACACCCTGAAGAAGAGGAAAAGGAGCATCTTGGGTCATACCGAAGCCAATTTACCAGAAAAATGGTTATTAGAAATAAAAGTTACTGGAAATAAAACTGTTTAGGCATCCTGGTCGCAGAAAGTGAATTTATACAGTAAAACAGGGAAGTCATTTTTCAACTGTCTCATATGAAATTGTGTCCACTAGGGGGCTCTGCTCCATTCAGAAAAGTGAATCTAATCAAAATGTACGTGTGTCTTCAAATCATCAGTAAATAGAGTTCAGATTTCTGAGAAAGCATTTTTAACCCTAAATTATTAACCCACTTCAGACACCATAATATATTCTATTCTTGTGTTAGAAGAAGTTAACAATTTCAATAAAATTATCTAATATTTCCTTGTAAAGCTAGTATGCAGGAAGGAGGTATCTATAAATCATCCCGCAGCGGTCACCCCAATAAAGGCGAGGAGCAGAGGACGATGACAGACCTGGGGAGGCACAGTAAATACGGCGCACAGCTCCGGAGCGCGGAGGACACCACGAAACGTGTTACTAAGAATAAAACTACAAGACAATAAAGAAAGCATCCCAGGAAATATAGTGTCTGGTCAAAATACACATATAGCAGTATCTTTGGGTAAATCCTACATTACACTACATCTACTGTGTGTGTATATATATATATATACACATACATACATACACACACATCTGGACCTCCCACTTCAGAGTGGGTCAGAGGTCACCATAAAAATAATACATATCTATATTAATGCCTGTATGCAATATACAATCTGCATAAAAAAAATAAAATCCATAGATAAATATCTGTATTAAAAAAAAATATATATAAATTTGTATTTTAAAACATTGTATGGTCACAGAAGTCCCGCCTCTGGGTGGGCTAAAGGTCACATGGAAATAAGATGAAACTCAATAAAGATTGGAGTCTGGAGCCGATATCCAGAATATCTGCCGTGTGCAGCTAGACGGGCTGGGGGTCACCCAGAAAGGTCCTGGTAGGCTGCCACAGGGATCTGGAGCCATGCTGACTGCAGTGCATCCCACAGCTGCTAGAGGGGGTGGGGAGGATCCACAGAGCGAACACGACCATAGAGGTGGTCCCACAGCTGCTGGAGGGTGCGTGGGGGGATCCACAGAGCGAACACGACCATAGAAGTGGTCCCACAGCTGCTGGAGGGTGCATGGGGGGATCCACAGAGCGAACAAGACCATAGAGGTGGTCCCACAGCTGCTGGAGGGTGCGTGGGGGGATCCACAGAGCGAACACGGCCATAGAGGTGGTCCCACAGCTGCTGGAGGGTGCGTGGGGGGATCCACAGAGCGAACACGACCATAGAGGTGGTCCCACAGCTGCTGGAGGGTGCATGGGGGGATCCACAGAGCGAACAAGACCATAGAGGTGGTCCCACAGCTGCTGGAGGGTGCGTGGGGAGGATCCACAGAGCGAACAAGACCATAGAGGTGGTCCCACAGCTGCTGGAGGGTGCATGGGGGGATCCACAGAGCGAACAAGACCATAGAGGTGGTCCCACAGCTGCTGGAGGGGGGTGGGGAGGATCCACAGAGCAAACACAACCATAGAGGTGGTCCCACAGCTGCTGGAGGGGGGTGGGGAGGATCCACAGAGCGAACACGACCATAGAGGTGGTCCCACAGCTGCTGGAGGGGGAGGATCCACAGAGCGAACACGACCATAGAGGTGGTCCCACAGCTGCTGGAGGGTGCGTGGGGGGATCCACAGAGCGAACACGGCCATAGAGGTGGTCCCACAGCTGCTGGAGGGTGCGTGGGGGGATCCACAGAGCGAACACGGCCATAGAGGTGGTCCCACAGCTGCTGGAGGGTGCATGGGGGGATCCACAGAGCGAACACGACCATAGAGGTGGTCCCACAGCTGCTGGAGGGTGCGTGGGGGGATCCACAGAGCGAACACGGCCATAGAGGTGGTCCCACAACTGCTGGAGGGTGCATGGGGGGATCCACAGAGCGAACACGACCATAGAGGTGGTCCCACAGCTGCTGGAGGGTGCGTGGGGGGATCCACAGAGCGAACACGGCCATAGAGGTGGTCCCACAGCTGCTGGAGGGGGGTGGGGAGGATACACAGAGCGAACACGGCCATAGAGGTGGTCCCACAGCTGCTGGAGGGTGCGTGGGGGGATCCACAGAGCGAACACGGCCATAGAGGTGGTCCCACAGCTGCTGGAGGGTGCATGGGGGGATCCACAGAGCGAACACGACCATAGAGGTGGTCCCACAGCTGCTGGAGGGTGCGTGGGGGGATCCACAGAGCGAACACGGCCATAGAGGTGGTCCCACAGCTGCTGGAGGGTGCATGGGGGGATCCACAGAGCGAACACGACCATAGAGGTGGTCCCACAGCTGCTGGAGGGTGCGTGGGGGGGATCCACAGAGCGAACACGGCCATAGAGGTGGTCCCACAGCTGCTGGAGGGGGGTGGGGAGGATACACAGAGCGAACACGACCATTGAGGTGGTCCCAAAGCTGCTGGAGGGGGGTGGGGAGGATCCACAGAGCAAACACGGCCATAGAGGTGGTCCCACAGCTGCTGGAGGGGGGTGGGGAGGATCCACAGAGCAAACACGGCCATAGAGGTGGTCCCACAGCTGCTGGAGGGGGGTGGGGAGGATCCACAGAGCGAACACGGCCATAGAGGTGGTCCCAAAGCTGCTGGAGGGGGGTGGGGAGGATCCACAGAGCGAACACGGCCATAGAGGTGGTCCCACAGCTGCTGGAGGGGCGTGGGGGGGGATCCATAGAGTGAACACGGCCATAGAGGTGGTCCCACAGCTGCTGGAGGGGGGTGGGGAGGATCCACAGAGCGAACACGGCCATAGAGGTGGTCCCACAGCTGCTGGAGGGGGGTGGGGAGGATCCACAGAGCGAACACGGCCATAGAGGTGGTCCCACAGCTGCTGGAGGGGGGTGGGGAGGATCCACAGAGCGAACACGACCATAGAGGTGGTCCCACAGCTGCTGGAGGGTGCGTGGGGGGATCCACAGAGCGAACACGACCATAGAGGTGGTCCCAAAGCTGCTGGAGGGGGAGGATCCACAGAGCGAACACGACCATAGAGGTGGTCCCACAGCTGCTGGAGGGGGGTGGGGAGCATCCACAGAGCGAACACAACCATAGAGGTGGTCCCACAGCTACTGGAGGGGGGTGGGGAGGATCCACAGAGCGAACACGGCCATAGAGGTGGTCCCACAGCTGCTGGAGGGGCGTGGGGGGGGATCCATAGAGTGAACACGGCCATAGAGGTGGTCCCACAGCTGCTGGAGGGGGGTGGGGAGGATCCACAGAGCGAACACGGCCATAGAGGTGGTCCCACAGCTGCTGGTGGGGGAGGATCCACAGAGCGAACACGGCCATAGAGGTGGTCCCACAGCTGCTGGAGGGTGCGTGGGGGGGATCCACAGAGCGAACACGGCCATAGAGGTAGTCCCACAGCTGCTGGAGGGGGGTGGGGAGGATCCACAGAGTGAACACAACCATAGAGGTGGTCCCACAGCTGCTGGAGGGGGGTGGGGAGGATCCACAGAGCGAACACGGCCATAGAGGTGATCCCACAGCTGCTGGAGGGTGCGTGGGGGGGATCCACAGAGCGAACACGACCATAGAGGTGGTCCCACAGCTGCTGGAGGGGGGTGGGGAGGATCCACAGAGCAAACACAACCATAGAGGTGGTCCCACAGCTGCTGGAGGGGGGTGGGGAGGATCCACAGAGCAAACACAACCATAGAGGTGGTCCCACAGCTGCTGGAGGGGGGTGGGGAGGATCCACAGAGCAAACACGGCCATAGAGGTGGTCCCAAAGCTGCTGGAGGGGGAATGGGGGGGATCCATAGAGCGAAAACGACCAGAGGTGGTCCCACAGCTGCTGGAGGGGGAGGATCCACAGAGCGAACACGACCAGAGGTGGTCCCAAATCTGCTAGAGGGGGAATGGGGGGGATCCACAGAGCGAAAACGACCAGAGGTGGTCCCACAGCTGCTGGAGGGGGAATGGGGGGGATCCACAGAGCGAAAACTACCAGAGGTGGTCCCACAGCTGCTGGAGGGGGAGGATCCACAGAGCGAAAACAACGAGAGGTGGTCCCACAGCTGCTGAGGTGGGGTGGGGGGGAGGATCCACAGAGCAAACACAACAATAGAGGTGGTCCCACAGCTGCTGGAGGGGGGGGATCCACAGAGCGAACATGACCATAGAGGTGGTCCCACAGCTGCTGGAGGGGGAGGATCCACAGAGCGAACACGACCAGAGGTGGTCCCACAGATGCTGGAGGGGGGGGTTCCATAGAGCAAACACAACCATCAAGGTGGTCCCACAGCTGCTCACACAGTTTTTTGTCGCAGATTTTGGAGTGTTCCTGACTCAAAATCTGCTTTAAAAAAATCTGGGGGCTAAATTGGTGCTGAATCTCCCACTGAAATAAATGGTAAGCGGGAATAAAACATCTCCATTTAAGTCCATGCATGTTTTATGCGTATTCCAAAATTTTTGGGCGCAGATTAGCTTCAAAAACCTATTTTAACCCCTCAGGTGCCATGATTAATGCCATTCATGGCACCTCTGTGGTTAGGCAGAGGGATGCAGGCTCCCTCTGCCTCTCGATTGGAGCCCCCGCAGTGAAATCGCAGAGCTCCGATCGGTTACCATGGCAGCCTTGACACGGCTAAAGCCATCCATGGATGCCATGGTAA
The DNA here is from genome assembly GCF_014858855.1 of Bufo gargarizans. Lineage (NCBI taxonomy): Eukaryota > Metazoa > Chordata > Amphibia > Anura > Bufonidae > Bufo > Bufo gargarizans. The sequence goes on along the minus strand of NC_058089.1, from coordinate 131,466,191 downwards.
GCTCCCTACTGCTCTGATCGCGAAACACAGCGCAGCAGGGACAGTGTAAAAATCCTATCCATCCTAATAGAGCTCTATTAGGGTGAGTAGAAAAAGGGGTTATAGTTATTAAACAAAAAGTAAAAAAAATTAAATATTAAAAAGGTTAAATCGCCCCCCTTTCCCAATTTTACATATAACAATATAAGTAAAAAATAAATAAAAAACATATCAGGTATCGCCACATCCAAAAAAGTCTGAACTATTAAAAAAATAAAATAAAATATATATATAAAAAATCTGTGTTGTTAACACCGTAAAGGGGGGAAGGGGGGAAGGGGGGGGGGGGGAATCAAAAATCGCCATTTTTTTTGTCCCCTCCACCCCCCCAAAAAAAAACATATTTGAACAGCATTGATTAAAAAAGTTGTAAAAAGTTGTACAAAAATGGTACCAATCAACTACAGTTTGTCCTGCATAAAGCAAGCCCTCGTTACAGCTCTGTGGTCAGAAATATAAAAAAAGTTGGCTGGTTGTCAGAAAATGGCAACGCAAAGGAAACGTAGATTTTTGTTTGAAAGTAATAAAACCCTATACAAGTTTGGCATCACTGTAATTATTGAGCTGCAGAATAATGAAGTCATGTAAATTTTAGCAGACAGTGACAGATTTAGGGCTCATGCACACAACCGTGCCATTTTTTGCGGTCCACAAAAAACGGATGCCGCCCATGTGCCTTCCGCAATTTGCGGAACGGAACAGGAGGCCCATTATAGAAATGCCTATTCTTGTCTGCAAAACGGACAAGAATAGGACATGCCTCATAATTTTTGCGGGGCCTCGGAACGGAGCAACGGATGCGGACAGCACACGGAGGGCTGCTCCTATTCTTAGTGGTTAGGGCTTGCCTGGTAGCCACAGCATAGGGCGACAACAGGGATATATTGCACCCGTCCCCGTTAATTTCTTCTGCAGCATCTTGGAAGACTCATTTTGTTTGCCAGGACAACAACTGCACCTTGAAACCAATCAACAGTGGGGTAGGACTAATGTTGTTTTGAGTGCCGCTGGGCACCATTGATCCTACTAAATTTTTAAAGTTTCTTGTATTATTTGTATTATCTCTAGGGCTATTTATCTTATTTTAAATTAATAAAAGTTATGTTTTATTACTACAAATGGATTACCCCTTCTGTGTATGAATATGAATAATCTGGTGCATCTTATAGGTACAGCAGGTAAACCCAATATTTCAGACGCGACCTATGGACCGGAGACACTGGAGACACTGCGGGGAGTACAAGAAAAACTATGAGTGCAGATAAGAAAACGATGAGTTCATCTATTTGTTCTGCCGTTAGGGAACAAGTTGTGAGTTCTCCCTGGAGATGTGAAGGCTGGGTTATATCAGCAAGTTCTTGTGTATACTGGATCATTCCCATTCATATCTGCGACTGACCGGGAGTTCCTGAGTGCAGAGCAGATCCTCCTTTCCCAGCCCTGATCCCACTGCTCATGTGTGCGGTGGGGATTCCCTTTGGTCCTGATGGTTTCTCGCTGGGAATGAGATCTCCCTTTATTGCTAGCGCACCCTTCCATTGTCCTGACAGAAATATATCGGCACCCTGATCTATGTGGGGCTTTTAGCCAGACTCATCACTGGTACGATAGCTATAGTATATAACTGTACATATATTTGGTAAAACATGAGAATAACACCCATTTGGAACTGCCCAAGATGAGGAAACAGGAACCAGAGCTTTCATGGAGGAGTAAGAGTGACCAGGCTTGAAGGGCAGGCGGACACCTGTCTATCCTCACTGAACACCCATCATCCCACCAGCAAGGCGTACAATGTAATACGATGCTGTACTGTCCAGCAGCTTGCCTAATAGACTGCTGAGCGGAGACTTTTATAAACACTGCACTTTTTTGCATTTATTTAAATGTTTAGCTCTTGTACGCGCTAAGAATCCATAGCCTTCCAGAGACTATTTAAAGAACATCGGTCAGCAGGATAAACCCTATTAAATCAGGCATACCAATTAGGGATGACCCTGCTGATTAAAATGATACCTGTCCTGTGAAAATTGTCTGTGACATTCTCAAAAAAGTAGACTTACATTTCCTGCAAATGAGGCTCACCTCACCAATGGAAGGGGCCTAGACCATGAGTGCACCTCAGCTTTCCAGCGCTCGCCATGCCCCTCAGCGCATCAAACCCTTAATTTGGATAGGAAAAAAAAGAAGCCTTTGCTCATGTCCACTGCGGGCAACACTTTTATCAGCAAGATCAACCCTACCACAGTGTGCCTGGTTTGATCGGGTGCTCTTTAACCCGTTTGATGGCGGAGAGCAGCATGTGCCTGTGTACTTGTGCGTTAGCGGAGTGGCATCTTAGCCATAACATAGTATGGTGGCAGTGTGCGTGGACTGTGTTTGGGGTGCGATTTATGCTCACTTTCCAGGAAGAGTGCGAGGATATAGATTAACCCATGTCTTGTGCTGGAACGGTGTGGTCATATATTCTTCAGGCTCTCTAGTTTCATCCCACACTGATCAGTCAACTGGGTGTCAGGGTGCTATTGTGAGCCCCGCTGGGGACAAGGACTGATGAGTGGCCATCTCTGTACATAGCTGCGGAGCACAGTATGTTGGTGCTATATGATTGACAGGATACAAATGAGAAGCTAATGTGACCGGGGCAGAAATGATAGGCGCTGTGTGGTCCAGAAACAACATACATGTCAATCAGAGTGTAAAAACACAAAGTAAGTGTATGCTACAAGAGGGAAGCGGCGGAAGTAGAAATCCCACTGTGGATGTCCTGATTAGTCGGCCAGACCCCTTTCTCAACCCTACTGATCTTTGTAGAGGAGCTTGGAAAGGGACATACATGGCTGTAAGGGGCCTCGTCATCTGAGATCAGCTATTTACAATGCCTATAAACACTTGACGCTTATTGGGTAAGAATTACTACTGGCTTCCAATAAACACAACTTAACATCTGGAAGAGAAGCAGAATTCGAAATATGATTATTATACATTGCGAGACCGGCCATAAAACGTCTCGTAGGTCAGCCCTGGGCAGAGGAGAAATGACAGAGATATGGACTCCAATTCACATGTCCGTCAGAGATGGTCAATCAGCACTGAAATCGCGGATGCACAGATGTGCAATAATTATACAGTATATGGTATATTTTATTTATTTTACGCTGATGTGACAAGACAAACCCGTGTGCACTACGACGAGCACTAGCTATGTGTATATTTAAGCTCCCAATTAGATACGCAGACAAGCCGGATGCACGTGGGATTACTTAACTTTGCGTGCAAACGCTGACCCTGGACAGGATCTGATACAATTAGGAACCAAAGTGATGTAATTTGCTCCAGAGGACTCAAGAGGCCACAACTGCATTGGCGAATGATTCGCTATAAATAGCCGGGAACTAGAGCAGGCTGCAGGAGCGCGCAGTGACGGGCGCAGTCATCATCCTCATGTAATAACCTGCACATGGCACATCTGCAAACAGGAAGTCTGTTGGCCAGGGATTGTCCTCTGGGCCTCCATCCCCAACCGATGTCCCCACACTGAATGTGTGGATGAACTATCTGCTAGCCCTATGTCCAAGGGGAGGAGGCATTGTAAATATAGGATGCATCAGGATGTATGACCATATGGGCAAAGATATAAGAGGCAGATAGTATGTGACTTAAAGGGGTTATTCAGGTAAAGATATTTAAGACGTCTCCTCAGGATAGGTCACCAGTATCAGATCTGCAGGGCTGCAAAACCTGGGACCTGTGCAGATCAGCCGTAAAAAAGAGTCCTTCAGCGCTGCAGCCTCTTCCTAGGCCAGTGACATCACTGTACATCAGTCACATGGCCTAGTTGCAGCTTAGCCCCATTCAAGTCAATGAGCTGCAATACCAAGCACTGCCACTATACGATGTACGGCACTGTGCTTGCAAAGCTGCTGGGAGCTTGCATTGCTCACCAGAGCTCGGTAAGCACAGCGGCTCCCTGGAACAGCTAATAAGCGGGGATGCCGAGACTTGGACCCCCGCTGATGCGGTAATGATGACCTATCCTAAGGGTAAGTCCTTACCTAAGGGTAAGGCAATACTCCACTGAGACAAGGAAACTCAGAGAAGGTAAGAAAGGCAGAGAGTAAAACTGAGCTGGCTGGCTCCAATCAGCGTGATTAATGACAGCTCAATGCCAGAAGGCTGCAGCATCACTGTATCCAGAGACAGGAACAAATGCCCACCACTGCTACTGGTTTGTGATCACATAGGTCACTGGCTCCAATATTCTGACTATGAGGAATTAATATCTCCTCCAGAAGGAACGAAACATTCTCTCTAGGGCCAAGACTCCCATACACCAGCAAGATGAAAATCCAGCACCTTACAAGAGCTTCTTCAACGCATCTCATCCAGCCAAACTGATCTCTGATCTTTGCTTATAGGAATATCCAGTATAGTGTGTGTGTGTGTGTGTGTGTGTGTGTGTGTGTGTGTGTATATACACACACACACACACACACACACACACACACACACATTGCGACGACAATAGACAAAGTTTGAAGCCATATCTGCACCAGTATCAGTAAAGTTTAAGACACATTTCGGTCCACAATCCAGTCCTTTATCATGCCACCCGAAACGACGTTGCTTGCAATGTACACATGTGGCATGCATACGGAGTGAATAAACTGCTTCCATAACAGCAGAAATGGCTGCTGTCCGTACAATTTATATCAACTGGATTCAGCCAAACAGAAACCTATTTAGTACTGATGAGGAGCAAAAACCCCGGAACAGCACTATATACAGATGGCCATCACCACTTGGCTGAAAATCCTAGTCATGCTTTATTGCTCTTCTGGCAGACCTTTTGTTAACTGTACAGAGGAGCACAGTATATTTGGTATATGCCTTTTTAACATTGGCGGCTACAGGTGACATATGACACCAGACACCTACAAAGCAGACTTACAGGAGCAATACCTTACAGTCCATCTTCTTAAAGAGGCTCTGTCACCAGGATCAACCCTATTAAAACATACTGCCTGGTAGGGCTCACCATGCTGATTAAAACAATGCCTTTCTTTTGTCTGTACAAAAAATAGCTGCAGAGAAATCTGCATTTGTATTCATATGCAGATTGGAAGTTTGAGCACCAGGAGGCGGGGCAGAATCCTTGGAGCACTGCTTTGCAACACCCCCTCTGCTCTGCACACGCCCCCCCCCCCCCTCCTTGAGTGACAGGAATAGACATGCTGAGGGCAGAGCTGTGTCCTAGCATTTAGATATCATATATACTATGTACTATAGCTTCCAAGTCTTTCCCAAGAGTCAAACACTGGGATCTCTACATGCAAAACCAACCACTTAACTACTAAGGCTACTTTCACACTAGCGTTTTTTGTGGATCAGTTATGGATCTGCAAAAACTCTCCCGTTACAAAAATTCAACCGTATGCATCCATCATGAACGGATCCGGTTGTGTTAGGTCTTCTATGGCAATGACTGATTAGTCTTAAACACCATTGAAAGTCAATGGGGGACGGATCAGTTTTCTATTGTGCCAGAAAAACCGCAATTAGACTTACCGGTAATTCCGTTTCCTTGAATCCACCATGACGGCCCACATTGAGATTGACCCTTGACCTCTGTAGGGGCAGGAACACATAGAGAGTTTAAGAACCCCCCACCCCTCCACCTCCTCAGTGCTTTACAATTACCCGAAAAGGTGGAACAAAAGTAAAAGGATATTGATCCATACCCTTAAACTCCTGCATGAATATGCAACATAAATTCCAAAATCTCTTTTTTTTTTTTTTTTTTTTTATATATTTTATATATATATATTTTTTTTTTTTTTTTTTTTTTTTTTTAGGGACGGGGAATAGTATGGGCCGTCATGGTGGATTCAAGGAAACGGATTTACCGGTAAGTCTAATTGCGGTTTTTCCATTTCATCCACCATGACGGCCCACATTGAGACATATCAGATAACTAAATGGGTGGGGATATCGCCTGTAGAACCTTCCGGCCGAAAAGAGCTTCATTTGCGTCCGGAAGATTAAGACGATAGTGTCTTACGAAAGTATTAGCACTAGACCAGGTTGCGGCTTTACAAATCTGGTCCAGCGAGACCCCTCCTTTCTCGGCCCAAGAGGAGGATGTGGCCCTAGTAGAATGGGCTTTAACATTACCAGGACAGGGTTTGTTCTGGATCTTGTAGCAACATTCAATAGTGGATTTGATCCATCTAGCTATGGAAGACCTGGCTAACTTCTTTCCTTTATTCTTCCCTGAAAACTGAATAAGGAGATTGTCATCCACCCTAAAATCTCTGGTAGAATCCAGGTAACGGATAACTATGTCCCTGACGTCCAGGAGATGTAACCTATCACTAGACCCTGCCTGATCGGACCTAGGGATAGAGGGTAGGAAGATCTCCTGCTCTAGATGGAAAGGAGAGACTACTTTGGGGAGAAAGCCTGGGTCGAGAGTTAAACGGATGTGATCCTTGTTGATTTGGAGGTAGGGCTCTCTACATGATAAAGCCTGGATCTCCCCGATGCGTCTGGCTGAGGTGATGGCGATCAGAAAGGCAGTCTTAAAGGAAAGGTGTTTTAACGAGATCTCCGATGAAGGTACAAATGGAGGTTTTGTTAAGCCCTCTAGTACGGTGTTAAGATCCCAGGTCGGAATTCTGGATCTCAGGGAGGGTCTCAACCTAGCAACCGCCCTGAAGAACCTCCTGATCCATCTGTGGTTGGCCAGGCTACAGTCATAAAAGGAGCTTAGGGCAGAAATTTGGACCTTCAAAGTACTAGGTCTAAGGCCTAACTCAAGGCCGCACTGTAGAAAGTCCAAAATTCTGTTGATGGGAGGAGAGGTGGTGTCTGGGCGCTCAACTCCTAACCAGGAACAGTATTTCTTCCAGATCTTGAGGTAGATGGAGGAGGTCACCTTTTTCCTACTTGCCCTCAGAGTACATATCACCTTTTCCGAAAGTCCTCTGCTTCTTAGAGTCTCGCTCTCAGGATCCAGGCTGACAGCCTGAACATGCCTGGGTCTGGGTGAAGAAGAGGGCCCTGGACCAGAATGTCCCTCTGGAAGGGAATCTCCCACGGATCCTCCAGCGATAACTGTCTTAGAGTGGAGAACCAACTTCTCTTTGGCCACAAAGGGGCTATCAGGATGAGAGTAGTCGGTTCCTCCAGAAGCTTCTGGACAATCCGAGGTAACAGTGGTATTGGGGGAAAGGCGTAGGCTAGTCTCCAATTCCAATGTATTGATAGAGCATCTATTGCCCATGGATTGTCTCCTGGGTTTAGGGAGCAGAAACAGTCTACCTGCGCATTTTTCCTGGTGGCGAATAGGTCTACCTCTGGACAGCCCCACCTTTCTGAGATCTTTTGGAAGATCTTCCTGTTCAGAGACCATTCTCCTGGGTCTACTGTCTCTCTGCTCAGAAAGTCTGCTACTGTGTTTTCGCAGCCCCTTAGGTGGATGGCGGACAGAGATAAAGTGTTTACTTCTGCCCAGGAGAAAATTCTTTTTGCTATCTCGCCAAGAGGCCGTGATCTTGTTCCCCCCTGGTGACGCAGATAGGCCACCGTTGTAGTGTTGTCTGACATTACTCTTAGATGTTGTCCTTTTAGAAGGCACTCTCCTTTTAATAAAGCTTCCAGGACTGCGTAAAGCTCTCGGAAGTTGGAAGATCTGTCTCTTATTTCGGCAGGCCAGGTACCCTGTAGAAGATGATCTCCTATCTTTGCTCCCCAGCCTCCGAGGCTTGCGTCCGTAATTACCTGAATGACGGGATGATTCCGCCACTGAAGGCCCCCTAGCAGCTTTCTTTTTACTTTCCACCAGTCCAAATATGTTTTTACAGACTGAGGGATCCGAAAGACCCTGTCCAGGCTTAACTGTTTTCCGTCCCAGATAGTTAGGATCCAATTTTGGATTATTCTTGTGTGGCTTTGGCACCAAGCCACCGAGGGGATGCAGGCAGTTAGGCTTCCTAGGAGACTCATGGCCTTTCTGATGGAGCAGTTGCGAGCCTTCTGGAATGTTCTGACTTTCTCTATCAGGGCCGTAGCTTTGTCCTGAGGGAGGAAGGTCATCAGTCGAGACGAGTCTAATTCCACGCCCAGGAACTTTATTCTCGTGGACGGGGTTAGGGTGGATTTTTTTATATTTATAATCCATCCGAGGCTCCTTAAGAGTTCCGAGAATCTTTGGGTCGCCGAAAGGTTTTCGGATTTTGTCTTGCCCAGGATCAGAAAGTCGTCGAGATAAGGTATAATTGTGATTCCTTCTTGACGAAGGCAGGCCACCATCTCTACTACGATCTTTGTGAAGACCCTGGGGGCCGAGGAGATACCAAAAGGGAGGGCGACATATTGGAAGTGATGTATAGACCTGTCTGGTCCTCTTAGAGCGAACCTTAAATACTTTTGGGAAAGATGATGGATGGGGACGTGGTAGTAAGCGTCCTTCAGATCGATTGACGACATGAATGCCCCTTTTGGAATCAGAGGGATTGTGGATGGGATGGTCTCCATCCTGAACCTCCTGTATAAGATAGACCTGTTTAGGGGTTTTAAGTTTATTATCGTGCGAAAGGACTGATCTGGTTTTTTTACTAAAAAAAGACTGGAATAGAATCCTCTTCTTTCCTCCGGGATAGGAACCTTTCGTATTACCCCTAGCTCTAAGAGGTCTTGGACTCCCTGCCAGATTTTCGGGAGATCTGATCTGCTCTGAGATGTAATGCAGTATCTTTTTGGGGGGACTGATGTGAACTCTATCCTGTAGCCCTGGGAGATTATATTTAGCACCCAGGGATTTGAAGTTACCAGACTCCAGGAGGATAGAAAACCCATCAGTCGCCCCCCTACCCTGGCGTCATTGCTGCTTCGGTTGCCTATTCTGGGGATTGAGGATAAAGCCTCTTCCTCTCCCCCCTTTTGGATAACTCCATCGGCCAGACTTCCCTTTCCCCCTGTAGGATCTCTGCTGGGGCTGATACTGCCGAAAGGGCTTCTTTTTTGGTTCTTTGTCCTCTGGAAAACCCTTCTTCTTGTCTGCTGCGCCCTCTAGGATTTTATCCAGAGTGGGGCCGAAGACAAATTCCCCTGAAAAGGGGATAGAACAAAGCTTGGCCTTGGATGCCTTGTCTCCGGACCAGGCTTTCATCCATAAAGCCCGACGGGCAGCATTAGAAAGGGCAGCATCCTTGGCGGAAAATCTGATTGACTCTGCCGACGCATCGGCTAAAAATGCCGTGGCGGAGCGGAGAAGGGGGAGAGATTCCCTGATCTCTTCTCTTGGAGTCTTGTTCTTCAGATGTTCGTCTAGTTCTCCAAGCCATATATACATTGCTCTGGCAACGGATGTAGCGGAGATGTTAGTTTTTACCCCAAACATCGCCGCTTCCCAGGATTTCTTAAGAAGGCCATCTGCCTTTCTATCCATAGGATCACTTAGTTGAGAGGAATCCTCAAAGGGTAGGGCGGTCTTTTTTGCTACCTTGGATACTTGTAAATCGACCTTAGGCGTCTGGTTATATATTTTACTTTCAGACGGGTCAAAGCAGAGCCTATTCCTGAATTCTTTAGGAACGCCAAGTCTCTTCTCTGGATCTGACCATTCCTCTAATATCATTTCCTTTATATTTTCATTGATGGGGAAAACAATGGGAGACCTAGCTCTAAGGCCCCCAAACATCTCATCCTGAACCGTACGGGGTTTAGGAATATCTTCAATACCCATAGTGGACCTGACTGCTCGGAGCAGCTCTTCCATTTCTTTAGCGGAAAAGAAGTATCTTTTATCCTCCTCCAGAATCTCTCCGTCCGACAAGGGTTCCTCATTAGGAAATTGTCTGGACGAGGCAGAGGCCACTTCAACCTCTTCACCCTCAGAGGAAGAAATAACGGATATTTTGCGCTTCTTAGAAGGGATGGGGTCGCTGGCAGGAGTAGATAAGGAGGCTAAAGAGGACTTAATCTCGTCAGAAATAAAGGACTTCATCTCCGAGAGTATATCTGGTTGGAGTATATCCTCTTTCCAAATCTCCGAAGTGCAAGGTTTGCATAGTCGCTTTTTATAATTTTCGGGGAGACGCTTGGAACAAGCACAGCATTTTAAGGGCTTTGTTTTAGATTTTAATTCCTTGCTGCCCTGCAGAAGGAAGCAACCAGATAACCCAGCATCAGTAAATCAGGTTTACAAGAAACTGAAATATATACCCCCCCGAAGGGGACTCACTGTGCTGGAGGCAGAAGGATCGGGACCTTCCTGGCGGGGAGCAGGTGTCTCAGACATCGCGGTATGACAGGTGAGGTGCCGAGAGGAACCGCGGTCTTCTTTTAAAATTTCCCGGCGTCTGACGTCATCAAGCTGCGCCCTGCATGACGGCGAAGGCCTGCGCCGCACTAGCCTACTAAGAGAGGCGTGCGTCGCCCGGCCCGCCCATAGAGACGCTCCATGCGTCGCACCTGCTCCCCCTGCCGGACGCCGGAGCTCGGTCCTCCGGAAGGAAAGGACGCCGAGCGCCGCGCGTGCTGAGAAGCCGGCACCTTCGACTGCATCCACAAGGAGGGAAGGAAGTCCGAAGGTATGGGGAGGACCACAGGCCTCGGCATAAGCCAAGACGAGGGTCCTCGATGCTCCTAGCTGGCCAGCCTTGGCCCCTGCCGCGGGAGGCCAGCTGGAGAACCTGTAAGAAAGATACGGTTATTTCATCCTCCATGAAGGAGGAACTCTCCACGTGTTGGCCCCTGTAGGGGCAGGAAAGCACTGAGGAGGTGGAGGGGTGGGGGGTTCTTAAACTCTCTATGTGTTCCTGCCCCTACAGAGGTCAAGGGTCAATCTCAATGTGGGCCGTCATGGTGGATGAAATGGAAAAAATGGATCCGTCCCCATTGACTTACATTGTGTGGATCCGTTTGGCTGCGCTTCATCAAGTAGACAGCAAAACGCTGCAAGCAGCTTCCAGAGCTGATTGGAGACGGAACGGAGGCAAACTGATGCATTCTGAGTAGATCCTTTTCCATTCAGAATGCATTAGGGCAAAACTGATCCGTTTTGGACCGCTGAGCCCTGAACGGATCTCACAAACGGAAAGCCAGAACGCCAGTGTGAACATAGCTTTAGGCTATGTTGACATCACCGTTCAGCCTTTCCTTTTCCATTTAGGAGGAGGAGAACGGAAAGGACGGAGAAGGCACATAACTGAGCCAAACGGAGCCTAAGGACCCCATAGACTATATTGGGGTCCGTTATGTTCTCCGTCCTTTCTGTTCTCCTGCTCCTAAACGGAGGAGAATGAAAGGCTGAATGGTGATGTGAACAAACCCTACGCTACAGCACTACCACAGAGAAGTAGGTTTTTCCCATGCTTATAAGATATCACATATTACTGGTGTCTATAATCATATAGTGTGCCTGTGAATAAAGCAATGATATGTAGATGAGCTTTCTGAGCAGATCTCAGTGTGGTGATGCTATAGTACATAGAGTATATGATATGTAGATGCTAGGACACAGCTCTGCATGTCTTTCCTATACTTATATGATAACACATACTATTGGTGTCTGTATAATCATATATTGTGCCTGTGAATAAAGCAGTGATATGTAGATGAGCTTTCTGAGCAGATCTCAGTGTGGTGATGCTATAGTACATAGTGTATATGATATGTAGATGCTAGGACACAGCTCTGCACCCAGCATGTCTTTCCTATACTTATACGACAACCCATATTATTGGTGTCTGTATAATCATATATTGTGCCTGTGAATAAAGCAGCGATATGTAGATGAGCTTTCTGAGCAGATCTCAGTGTGGTGATGCTATAGTACATAGTGTATATGATATGTAGATGCTAGGACACAGCTCTGCACCCAGCATGTCTTTCCTATACTTATACGACAACCCATATTATTGGTGTCTGTATAATCATATATTGTGCCTGTGAATAAAGCAGCGATATGTAGATGAGCTTTCTGAGCAGATCTCAGTGTGGTGATGCTATAGTACATAGTGTATATGATATGTAGATGCTAGGACACAGCTCTGCACCCAGCATGTCTTTCCTATACTTATACGACAAACCATATTATTGGTGTCTGTATAATCATATATTGTGTCTGTGAATAAAGCAGCGATATGTAGATGAGCTTTCTGAGCAGATCTCAGTGTGGTGATGCTATAGTACATAGCGTGTATGATATGTAGATGCTAGGACACAGCTCTGCCCTCAGTATGTCTAGTACTGTCATTCAAGGGGGGGGGGGGGGGTCGTGTAACATAGCAGTGCTCAAATGGTTCAGCCCTGCCTCCTGGTACTCTATCCTCCCATTCGCATGTGAAATAAAACACAGATTTCTCTGCAGCGATTCATCGTACAGACAAAAGAAATATATTGTTTTAATTAGCATGATAAGGTCTACCAGGCATTACGTTTAATATGGTCAATCCTGATGACAGAGGGGTTCTCCAGTGCCCAGGAACCACTTAATATTACCAGTTAGGTTCAGTAAGACTTCCCTGTCACTAGCACTCCGGTTCCAGTGCTGAAATCCATTTGCTTTCAGTCCATGCTGGACCAGAAATGTGATCGTATCACTACTGCTGACTAATCAATAGCCTCAGCTCCTTGCATCGGTCAGGTGTCGTGACTGCACATGTCACTTTGCATGGCAACATCTAAGGCTACTTTCACACTAGCGTTCGGGTGTCCGCTTGTGAGCTCCGTTTGAAGGGGCTCACGAGTGGACCCGAACGCATCCGTACTGCCCTAATGCATTCTGAGTGGATGCGGATCCGCTCAGAATGCATCAGTCTGGCAGCGTTCAGCCTCCGCTCAGCAGGCGGACACCTGAACGCTGCTTGCAGCGTTCGGGTGTCAGCCTGGCCGTGCGGAGGCGTGCGGATCCGTCCAGAGTTACAATGTAAGTCAATGGGGACGGATCCGTTTGAAGATGACACACTATGGCTCAATCTTCAAACGGATCCGTCCCTCATTGACTTTACATTGAAAGTCTGGACAGATCCGTCTGAGGCTACTTTCACACTTAGAAATTTTTTAACATTATAATGCAGACGGATCCGTACTGAACGGAGCCACCGTCTGCATTATATGAGCGGATCCGTCTCAGACAGATGCGCTCTGAACGCAAGTGTGAAAGTAGCCTAATGGAGTTCAGTACAAGGACACAGCAATTTAACTAGGAGGGATTGTGTTTTTAAATACACTGCCAAATATCGGCAGAAAATGTCGCGCCACTTCATCTTGGAATGGCTCACTCTGCTTTCTCACAGTCATTATAGTCAAGATCAAAAATGTACTCTCCCAAAGAAAGTGAGCAGATGAGACAAAGTGGAGGCCCCTGTGGCTTGCAAAATAAGAGAATTGCATTATGACCAATTTTCTAATATATATTTAGGCAAATTTTTTAGCTGCAGCATCTTCTTCTGCAGTCCATCAACAAGATGTAGACCGCTGAATGGAATCTGCAGAAAATCCTATTCTGGGGTCTCTCTAATGCAAATTATTTGTAAAGATAATCAACATTTTAGTACAATCCGAGGACCATACGCACATGGTTTTAATGCCTCCTGAAATGCTAGTATACGGCTGTAAAACCACAGCAATTTAAGTGTTGACGACTTTGTATTATTTCATTTCAGGCATAAAAGGAATGAAGTCACCAAAGCACCTGGGACTGTGAGGGGGTGGCGTTTGCCAGCTGGACGCCGTCCTGCGTCGCTTCTGTGACCATATGTGTTACAAGGACAGAGACTCCACTGTAAGATCTACACGAATCACCGCAGAGATACGCCTAGGAGAGGATTAATGAAGTGGCCTTCATAATCCAAATAGATCGCACCTCGGGAAGCGCAGCTCATCAGAAGAACGGCGCATGCTGAAGCTAAACTTTAAAGGCTTCTCCGCAGCCTCGTAGCTGTCCTCTAAGCCAATGTGAGCGGCCAGAGCTCGTCTTATTCCTTACAGCTGATCACAGCCTCACTTAATTACAGGGGTGGGAGGCAAGTCATTTTTCAAATCTCCCAAAAAGTCCCAAATAGATATTTCATAGCCGATTGTTACAGGCATCCAAAGGAAACCATTCCCAAGATATATTAATGGGTTGGCAGTTTCCTCGACATTTAAATATGAAGCAAGCACATAAAAGGCCAGAAACATCTGTGCAAAATAGGGACGTGCCAAGTAACCATGCACACGGAACAGACCATACCAAATATTTCCACTGCACTAAAAACTTTCTATTCAAAACCAGGAACAACGCTGCTCCAAAATCATCGTATGGCCAAAGGGCAATGGAGACGGCCAGTGAGATGGCGGCAGCACATAATTCATCCATGCAACCGGAAGATCCTCCAAGCTTTGCATGTTTCCTCCACAGTTGCTCTGTGAAGGTCATTGTCTCAGACCACAATGCTGTAAAAGCTAAAACAACAAACCATGGTCCGTGGCCTGATCTGGGCTTCCATTGAGGCGAAGCAGAGCTGTCGTTCAGAATGTATGGCTTTTCAGACTGCAGCACCCGACAATGGTCAAAAAATACAACCAGGCAAATAAACGTTGTAAAAGATGTCTGCCAACGGTCGGCATCTGTCCTGGTAGTTTGTGTCAAAAAAAAGTTTTGGTATTCAGCTGAAAAAGGAAGGAGGACCTATGTTTGCTCTTTGAGGGGATGTTTAGTGGGTGCAATAATATGATCTAGTCTGACTAGAGAGTAGTAGGTTAGTCATAGTGGCACCTTCCCCTTAAGGAGGCACCTGTCAGCCTATTAAACCAGGCATTGCTCAGTAAAGTTGATCCTGCTGCCCTGAAGCTCAGTTGCAATGCTCCCCTCTTGGGGCAGGGGCTTGCCCCTCAGCGCTCCTCATCTTTCTAGTGCTAGACGCGCACATCACTGAAAACATCATTCACATAAAGTCTTTCCTCACAGAAACAGATTTTCACAAAACTGGTATAATTTTTATCAGCAGGATCAGTTCTACAAGGCAGTCATCCTGCTTTAATAGGGTTGATCCTGCCGACTGTTGCTCCATAAATACATGTAAGACAATTCTTCAGTTGCTGGATTTCTTGCAGCAACTTGAGGGTCTCAACGCTACCACATTAATTAGCTGTGATGCCGCAGAGCTACACTGCCATGTGACGTGTGTCACGGTCAAAGTCATGGTGCAGCCCTAGCCAATCAAGCAGGATAGCAGCCAATGCCCATTAAAATAAACAGATGTGCCCATTGCCAAGACCAACAGCTGCAGAAAAACTACAGTAATAAGTCACATTTTAGTGCAGTCTTATAGAGACTTATTTTACACAAAATTCCAGAAAAATGACTGGCCCCTGACCTTCTGGAGCTTTCTGTCAGAACGAACATCTCCCACTGGAATGAGAAACACTGCAAAAGGCCGGCTTTTCCCGATGAGAACCTCACCCAGCGTCTGACCCGGCTCTGATAGAAAAACAAATGCTAGGGAGGTCTGTGCACTGGGCATAGACGGGCTGTAAGTGACAAGGGACTGGTCGTGAAACTAGAAATTCCCATGCTTGATTGAAACAATCTTGAGAAGACTTCAAAGTGTCAACAAAAATATGGAAAAGCCCCAGAGCACTGGAACTTGTGTTTCACCACAAGTTATACAAAATCAAGGCCGACTTGGCTTTATGACAGAATCAGGCACCAAGTTCTCAACTGCAAGTAAGAAATATGAAACGAATCCATCGGCAGACCCGAAAACCAGTCTCGGTGATGACGCCTGCACAGACCAGTGGCATCCTGTCCCTTCTAAGCAGCGGATGGGTCTGCAGATTCTGCCCGGTTTTGCAGCTTACAATCTCAATCATGGATGTTTCTTCTTCATACCTCACAGACAGAACTAGTGGATTATCATGATTAATGCTGGAAACTCTGAATCATTCGTGCAGTGCGCGACCCCTCTAATAATCTGAGCTGTGATAAGTGCTCTGACATTGCTGAAAATCCTATAATTATCATGTACACTTCTGTACAACGCAGACGTTCTCACCGATTCTAGGTCACGCGATTGCAAGTGAAGGGACAGCCGGGAAGAGTAATGTCTTCCAGTTGTGGGAAGTATTAGCAGAAGACAGTTGTCTGAGAGCAAGTTCTGCTTGGGAACGGTGGTTTATAGCGCCAGTAATCTGCAGTCGTTTGGACACAAAACACACACGTTACAATGGCCTGTGCACTGGACAAACAGCTTTCAGGTTTCTTCAGGAACACACGCCTTACATTTAGCATACTGTCTACATTATTATACAATGGACGATATCCCAAACTATAAAAGTGGAAAAGCAGGGGAGCACCAGGATCCTCAAAGTCTTTGCCAAAGAATGTGCTAATTTGCTCCAATTATGATATACAGTCGTCACGCACAAGCCCCAATCAGAAAAATAAAAAAATGAATAAAAACCAGTCAGCGACTGACCGACCTGGTGTGAATTTCCTGCAGATCGCTGCCAATGTAAGTGTTTGTTTTCAGAAGGGCAACTTGTGCCAATGTCCTGGCATGATTAGCTATGCAACCAGCCGCTGGGCTCGCTCTCGAAAACTTCCCGTAACCAACAAACACATTCAATATTCCAAGCCAATAGATATAAACCTTAAGGTGTCCGTGCATAAACCCGTCAGTGTATATTGAATGTGAACTGGTAGAGAGAGGCGTAAGCTCTGCCCCAGGCTGCCATGTTTACAATGTACTCGCTGCCCAAGGCCGATCAGTCGAACGTTGCATTCTTGTCTCGTCTGACAGAAATCATATCCAAAGGAGCTGCAGCCAACTGCGGTCTGGACACAACACATACGAGTAAGAAAGCTAAAGCGAGACACTACCTCTGACCAGAGGAACCGATCACCAACCGCAAAACTCACGCCCACAAGAGAAGAAATGTAAGCAAAAGACTGCCGAAACCGTCACGGGAGACTGGCATGTAACACAACAACATTAATTTAACAAGAAAAGGAATTGTTACTTAAGGGCCTTTTACACAGGCCGAGAATCACATAGATCATCTCTAACGAGTGTTCAAAGTACCGATATGGCGGTGTAAATGTACCGACAATTACCTGAAGAACAAGCAAAACGCTTGTTCATCAGTAATTGGATTGTTTGTGCGAACACAAAAATGCTAGTTTCTCAACATCAGATCATGATGTGTAAATAACGAGTCAGTACGGAGAAGAGCGCTGGCATCTCCGCTACAGAGCAGAATCTGCTGGTACATCGTCCCGTGTAAAGGAAGCTTTATACACAGAGGAACGACCCATGACGGGCAGAATCAATAGCCATGCCATCACTGGGGGTGAGAGAACGTGAGATCCCATGCTGTACAATTACCTAGAAATTCCTTCCTGTAATGGCCTATTATTGGAAATAATTAAGTACTGTTACAGTACCAGAGGCCCTCAGGCCAGCAGATTCCCACCAAAGTCTGGAACATGTTAGGACTGATTCGCATTCATGGAGGTGTCTCTCTTCATTTACAATGCAGCCGGTTGTTCTGTGTAACTTGAATTTAGTCGCATTAAGTTCTAATTATTAACAATAAGTGTTCAATTGCAAACAGACAGAAGCCGTATGTGGCGTAAAATATTACATGATCTAGCAGGTAAGAGCTCTAAGTAAGCACATAGTGAAAATATTCAGCATTTTTATAGTACAGAACATGCTGGAGGGCAGTATACAGAGGAGTAGTCATCCCTCAAAGCAGGCATCACCTACCTTCTGCGTTGAGGGTGATGAGAGTCACGTTGTTTGCCATGTTGGAGCTCCCGGACTGGCCACAGTTGGACAAGGTGTCACTGGCTTCAGACCCACTGTCTTCATCATTGTGGCTGTCATCTGGGCCTGGGACCTTCACGACAATGGTATTGTGCCTACGTCCGTTGTTGCTGGAACAAAAGCAGACATTCCTTAGGCCCCATTCATTTCTATGGGCAGCACAGATGTGCTTCCCTGATACGGAATTACGGAGAATAATAGGCATATTCTATTAGTGTCGGCAATGTGCAGTCCACAAAATGCGGAACGCACATTGCAGCTGTCCGTGTTGTGCGGATCCGTGGATCCGAAAAACACGTTACGGACGTCTGAATGGAGCCTTACACTAGACCCGTGTTCATAACTTTATGCATCTGAGTAGAAATATGGCTACCATCTTACCCTGCAATGCTGTGCAATACAAGGATCAAATGTAAGGTAAGATGTCTCCCGATATTAATGGAAGGACGAGAGGGATTGAAATAATGATAAGGTGGGAAAAAAATAACAGATAGTTCTTTACCGGTGACAGATAGCAAGAAACCCATGAAGGGTATTGCATCAGTTAAATGAGCGCCTCCATAACACAGAGCTATGCAGCGGATATAAGACCCATGAGAAGGTCTTAAAGTGTCCATACACCTTCAACAGCTTCCATCTGACAGCTGATCCCCCTGACCCCCATTCACACAGTTGGTCTGACCAATGTGCATGCAATTAAATGGTGAGAGGGAAGCAAGCCGCTGCCAGAAACTTCTGCAGCTGCTCATCTCCCCTGCGAACAAAAGGATCGGGCATTCAAATTCAACATACCCAATGCTTAATTTCCTCATCATTGTCTATTAGGGGGAAAATCAGGAGGCCCCCAATCTGCCAACTTTCCTCTTATGAGTAGAGGCCCTTTAGTTCTGCCTCACTTTCCGAGTGTGATCCTGCATGGGACATCTTCTCTTCACAATCACATTAACATTAGCAAGGTACAGTGAAGTTACGGGACCATTGTCACTCTATAGACCCATGGGTTTTGCACGTCCATGCACAGCCCTGACCACCTGCACCTTGCAGATCTGACATGAATCCAATCAGCAGACATATTACCTATTCAGCATATTTTCCAGGCTTTCTGTTGCTCGGTTCATCGATTCCTCCGGACCCTCCAGTTTGGCCACTACAGAGTTCTGTCTTTCATTATTCAGGATTACCGTCGTCTGAGGAACAACACTACGAGAAAGAGAAAAAGACGTGAGATTTAAAGGATCACACCAGGCCGACCAGTATCCAGCAGACGTAATACGGTTTTCTATGAGAAGGGTAAATAGAAATCATTGCTTTTCTCCAAGCCAAAGGGATCACATTAAAAGCCCTTCTGTCAACCAGGGGATGGCGGAGAGAAAACTCCTCTTGAGAAGCCTCGATATAACGTAGTAACGGTGTTGTGGAAGCTGAATTTCTCGGTGAAATTACCTACAAATTTTAAGAGGTCGGAGCGCAGCCAAGTTGTCAGTTCCTGGACCTTTACACTCGGTCTTATCACTTTGCAGAAGTGTAGCACATGCCACAATATTTTAGCCTTCCCATCACTGCCACCAAAACAAACATCTGAAGAGGGGAACGGCTCGGGTTCAGTTTCCGAGTGCTCACCGCACAGTATTATAGTAGAGTTTATTCCACATAAAATACTGGCATACAAGGTGGAAAAATAACTCCGGAGAGCCGAGCCCGAGATCAGCGTTACCGACAACAGATTCTTCACTCCGTGGACAAGTTTAGGGCCGATCTCTCCCCCGCCCTGGTAAAGGACAGTAAGGCCGGACAACGCACCAGTGGTTTTACCTATAAACAGTCCTAAGCAAATTAGCAAGTCCAATAGGGTGCTATACTGTAACTATGCTTCTATTTCAGTCATGTCCAGAGCCGCCATCTTGACCTCATATAGCCCCCCAATCCCTGCTGGATCGGGGACACCACATAGTACAATCTGCTGTGAAGGACCGCAGGTGACAAGCTGCTCTTTTTACAATATACTAGATGTGCTCAACCTGGTGGGAACACTACGGGGGACATTTACTAAGCTAAAAAAAAACGCCTAAATTAGCCTTATTTCAGGCGCCGATGGCAGCGCAACAGGAAAAAATCTGTTATATTTTTTGTCGCCATATTTTGACCCCTATAACTTTTTCGTAATTATGTGTACGGAGCTGTATGGGGGCTCATTTTTTGTGGGGCGATCTGAACTTCTCATTGATACCATTCTGGGGTGTGTATGACTTTTTGATCACTTTTTATTTATGTAATAAAAAGAACTGCGAATCGGCCATTTGGACGCTTTTTTCCTTTTTGCTGTTTGCCATATGGGGGATATATTTTTATACTGTGGGCGTTTTCGTACATCGTGACACCCATGATAAGTATTTTTATATTATTTTTTTTCAGTTCTTATTTTTTTATTTTGGGAAAAGGGGGGCAATTTGAATTTTTATGTTTTTTTTTAACTTATTTATATTTCACATAGGGAACATCTGATTGTTATTATCATAGACTCCAATGCACTTGCATTGGAATCTATGATCATTTTACTAGTTTCCTATGGAGCACTATTACAGGCAAAGGCTCCATAGGAAATACTATGCAGCAGCCTCCTTCATTCACAATGACAGGGGCTGCTGCACACAAGCTACAGCTCCTCGGATCGCCACACGGGGGAGCCGGAGCATAACCGAAAGTGCGCGGTTTTCAGCGCACTCAGATGCCATGCTCAGGATTGACCATGGCATCTGAGGGGTTAAAAGTCAGCGGTCGGCATTACTGCCGGTTGCGGACATGAGCATGTCTGCTATAAGAAGCAGGTGGTCACCCGTGGCTATTGCGCCCGCAGCGCACACGATCGGGCGCCATGTTTAAAGACTGAACCGATGACATACATGTACGTCATGGGCGTGAAGGGGTTAATTGCTATCAGCTAACTCCAATCCACACCTGGATAACAAGAATACTTATGCAAGAATGCAGTTTGTTGATTTCAACTCAGCATTCAATACAGTTATTTCCTCCAAGTTGATCACTAAACTTAGGGTTGCTGATTCCAAGATCCACATCTGTAACTGGATCATGGCCTTTTTGACCAATAGACCCCAGCATGTAAGGTAAGGAAATAACTGCTCCACCACCATCACACTCAACACTGGCACTCCACAGGGCTGTGTGCCGAGCCCGTTCCTCTACTCCGCAGGGCTGTGTGCCGAGCCCGTTCCTCTACTCCACAGGGCTGTGTGCCGAGCCCGTTCCTCTACTCCGCAGGGCTGTGTGCCGAGCCCGTTCCTCTACTCCACAGGGCTGTGTGCCGAGCCCGTTCCTCTACTCCACAGGGCTGTGTGCAGAGCCCGTTCCTCTACTCCACAGGGCTGTGTGCCGAGCCCATTCCTCTACTCCACAGGGCTGTGTGCCGAGCCCGTTCCTCTACTCCACAGGGCTGTGTGCCGAGCCCATTCCTCTACTCCACAGGGCTGTGTGCCGAGCCCATTCCTCTACTCCACAGGGCTGTGTGCCGAGCCCGTTCCTCTACTCCACAGGGCTGTGTGCCGAGCCCGTTCCTCTACTCCACAGGGCTGTGTGCCGAGCCCGTTCCTCTACTCCACAGGGCTGTGTGCCGAGCCCATTCCTCTACTCCACAGGGCTGTGTGCCGAGCCCATTCCTCTACTCCACAGGGCTGAGTGCCGAGCCCGTTCCTCTACTCCACAGGGCTGTGTGCCGAGCCCGTTCCTCTACTCCACAGGGCTGAGTGCCGAGCCCGTTCCTCTACTCCACAGGGCTGTGTGTCGAGCCCGTTCCTCTACTCCGCAGGGCTGTGTGCCGAGCCCGTTCCTCTACTCCACAGGGCTGTGTGCAGAGCCCGTTCCTCTACTCCACAGGGCTGTGTGCAGAGCCCGTTCCTCTACTCCACAGGGCTGTGTGCAGAGCCCGTTCCTCTACTCCACAGGGCTGTGTGCAGAGCCCGTTCCTCTACTCCACAGGGCTGTGTGCCGAGCCCGTTCCTCTACTCCACAGGGCTGTGTGCCGAGCCCGTTCCTCTACTCCACAGGGCTGTGTGCCGAGCCCGTTCCTCTACTCCACAGGGCTGTGTGCCGAGCCCATTCCTCTACTCCACAGGGCTGTGTGCAGAGCCCGTTCCTCTACTCCACAGGGCTGTGTGCGAGCCCGTTCCTCTACTCCACAGGGCTGTGTGCCGAGCCCGTTCCTCTACTCCACAGGGCTGTGTGCCGAGCCCGTTCCTCTACTCCACAGGGCTGTGTGCCGAGCCCGTTCCTCTACTCCACAGGGCTGTGTGCCGAGCCCGTTCCTCTACTCCACAGGGCTGTGTGCCGAGCCCGTTCCTCTACTCCACAGGGCTGTGTGCAGAGCCCGTTCCTCTACTCCACAGGGCTGTGTGCAGAGCCCGTTCCTCTACTCCACAGGGCTGTGTGCAGAGCCCGTTCCTCTACTCCACAGGGCTGTGTGCAGAGCCCGTTCCTCTACTCCACAGGGCTGTGTGCCGAGCCCGTTCCTCTACTCCACAGGGCTGTGTGCAGAGCCCGTTCCTCTACTCCACAGGGCTGTGTGCCGAGCCCGTTCCTCTACTCCACAGGGCTGTGTGCCGAGCCCGTTCCTCTACTCCACAGGGCTGTGTGCCGAGCCCGTTCCTCTACTCCACAGGGCTGTGTGCCGAGCCCGTTCCTCTACTCCACAGGGCTGTGTGCCGAGCCCGTTCCTCTACTCCACAGGGCTGTGTGCCGAGCCCGTTCCTCTACTCCACAGGGCTGTGTGCAGAGCCCGTTCCTCTACTCCACAGGGCTGTGTGCAGAGCCCGTTCCTCTACTCCACAGGGCTGTGTGCCGAGCCCATTCCTCTACTCCACAGGGCTGTGTTGCTGAGCCCGTTCCTCTACTCCACAGGGCTGTGTGCAGAGCCCGTTCCTCTACTCCACAGGGCTGTGTGCCGAGCCCGTTCCTCTACTCCACAGGGCTGTGTGCCGAGCCCGTTCCTCTACTCCACAGGGCTGTGTGCCGAGCCCGGTCCTCTACTCCACAGGGCTGTGCGCCGAGCCCGTTCCTCTACTCCACAGGGCTGTGCGCCGAGCCCGTTCCTCTACTCCACAGGGCTGTGTGCAGAGCCCGTTCCTCTACTCCACAGGGCTGTGTGCAGAGCCCGTTCCTCTACTCCACAGGGCTGTGTGCAGAGCCCGTTCCTCTACTCCACAGGGCTGTGTGCAGAGCCCGTTCCTCTACTCCACAGGGCTGTGTGCCGAGCCCGTTCCTCTACTCCACAGGGCTGTGGGCCGAGCCCGTTCCTCTACTCCACAGGGCTGTGTGCAGAGCCCGTTGCTCTACTCCGCAGGGCTGTGGATTGGGGGTCACTCAATATTGGGCAAACACACTATAATTTTGTATCCACATAAACTTTATAGGTTTGAAAATACATGAACACGCTGCAATATTACATATAAAACATGTCATAAAAATACAATTAAAATAACATTATGCAATTAAAATAGCACATATATACCGCACTCTGTATCACAATGTCCCAATAGTTTATAGTAGTTGAATAATGGGAGATATAAACTAGCGCAGGTGGCAAGTCTGTATAGTTGGGTTTGTAATAAATCAGAGCTGCAAATGTTCATTAATTCTTCCGTATACTATATATATATAGCGAGAGAAGTGGTTGGTTAATTGTACATTACCAGACCTTCATCCACTGTCCGCTTGGTCTTTCGCTGAGCATACTGTTTATTCGGTCCCCCGAAAAGGTGAAATCTCCCGTTCCTCTGTGCAGAGCGCAGCGATATTACAACAGTTCTTTGTTGTGACCTTCCAGGACCTTACGTGGCGTCCCACGTGGTCTACTGCTTGGTCATGTGCTGCTGACGTCTTTTCGGCGGGGATTCAAATCACCTGTATTCAAGTAGTAGTGGATTCGAACGTGATCGCTATTCCAGTATTGAATAGTACACGTCAAAATTTGTGATGTGGAGCGCTCCTGATAGTCCCTCACTGTTATCACCAAACGCGTTTCGGGGTAAAGGGACCCCTTCTTCAGTGGTTCAGGGGTCCCTTTACCCCGAAACGCGTTTGGTGATAACAGTGAGGGACTATCAGGAGCGCTCCACATCACAAATTTTGACGTGTACTATTCAATACTGGAATAGCGATCACGTTCGAATTCACTACTACTTGAATACAGGTGATTTGAATCCCCGCCGAAAAGACTTCAGCAGCAGCACATGACCAAGCAGTAGACCACGTGGGACGCCACGTAAGGTCCTGGAAGGTCACAACAAAGAACTGTTGTAATATCGCTGCGCTCTGCACATTATTCAGCTACTATAAACTATTGGGACATTGCGATACAGAGTGCGGTATATATGTGCTATTTTAATTGCATAATGTTATTTTAATTGTATTTTTATGACATGTTTTATATGTAATATTGCAGCGTGTTTATGTATTTTAAAACCTATAAAGTTTATGTGGATACAAAATTATCGTGTGTTTGCCCAATATTGAGTGACCCCCAATCCAAGTTTTTTCATCCAATCCATCCAACAGCATTTGGGAGTGCTGAGGGGCAGTGCACCATTCCAGAAGTGGTACAGTGAGAGAGCCACCTCCTTTTCCTGTATACCAGCAAAACAAAAGAGCTCATTGTGGACTTCAGGAGAAGAGATACACCCATGACCCCATCCACATAAATGCACGGCTGTTGAATGGGTTTCCAACTTTAACTTTCTGGGGACCGACATCTCTGAGAATCTGTCCTGGTCAACCAACATCTCCAGCCTGGAGAAGGCACATCAGCGCCTCTATTTTTTGAGCACACAGAAGAAAAAGCACCTGTGCGATAGAAAGCATCCTGACTAACGGTGTCACAGTCTGGTATGGGAATTGCTCTGTTGCTGACCACAAGGCACTGCAGCGAGTGGTAAAAACCGCCCCACTCCCTGCCATTGAGGATGTTCACAAGAAGAGATGTCTACGCCGGGCACGCATCATTCTTAGGGACTCCTCTCATCCTGCCAATAAACTCCTCCAGAAGGCGCTACAGGAACCTTCAGACTAAAACCAGCAGGTTTAGGAACAGCTTCTTCCCCACAGCTGTCATCCTACTGAACGCCATCCCCGCTGAACCCTTTCATCCATACTCACTAAACCCTCTACACTCCGTGTGTGTGTGTGTGTGTGTGTGTATATATGGATTCTGTTAGTAGGTTACATGCTGCCGTGTAGGGCTGAATGTAATGACACCTTTCACTTCGCTTTCTGTTGCTTCATTGTGGAAAAAACGTACTGTTAATTCAAATGCAAATGTTATTCCCATCTCAGACATTGATGGCATATTGCTAGGAACAGGACAGAACAGGCCCCCAAATGTGAAGGAGAGCACACTGTGCAAGCATGGTCACCCTCAGCAATTTCTGGCAGTCCTAAAGAGATAAATGGAGAGGTGGCCGTACATGTGTGGGTGCACTCTCTATTCACTGTTATAGGACTTTCGAAAATTGACAAGTGCACTCGCTTGCCTTTTTACGGAACTCCCACAGCAGTGAATTGAGCACACCCCCACATGCGCGCTGTGCTCTTCGTCCCTATGGGGGCCCCGCTCTGGACAGGAGTAGGAACAAGAGGTGGGATCCACACCCATCTGATTTTGATGGCATATCCTGAGATGGGAATAACATTTGCATTTGAATTATCAGCACTTTTTCTCCACAATGAAGCATCAGAAAGGGAAGTGAAAGGTGTCATTACATTCAGCCCTACACGGCAGCATGGCTGGATTATTACTGAGTTTCATGGTGACACTCCCTTTAACCACTTCAGCCCCGCTAGGTGAAACCCCCTTCATGACCAGGCCACTTTTTACACTTCGGCACTACACTACTTTCACCGTTTATCGCTCAGTCATGCAACTTACCACCCAAATGAATTTTACCTCTTTTTCTTCTCACTAATGGAGCTTTCATTGAGTGGTATTTCATTGCTGCTGGCATTTTTACTTTTTTTGTTATTAATCAAAATGTAACGATTTTTTTGCAAAAAAATGACATTTTTCACTTTCAGCTGAAAAATTTTGCAAAAAAAACGACATCCATATATAAATTTTTCGCCAAATTTATTGTTCTACATGTCTTTGATAAAAAAAAAATGTTTGGGCAAAAAAAAAAATGGTTTGGGTAAAAGTTATAGCATTTACAAACTATGGTACAAAAATGTGAATTTCCGCTTTTTGAAACAGCTCTGACTTTCTGAGCACCTGTCATGTTTCCTGAGGTTCTACAATGCCCAAACAGTAGAAAACCCCCACAAATGACCCCATTTCGGAAAGTAGACACCCTAAGGTATTCGCTGATGGGCATAGTGAGTTCATAGAACTTTTTATTTTTTGTCACAAGTTAGCGGAAAATGATGATGATTTTATTTTTTTATTTTTTCTTACAAAGTCTCATATTCCACTAACTTGCGACAAAAAATAAAAAATTCTAGGAACTCACCATGCCCCTCACAGAATACCTTGGGGTGTCTTCTTTCCAAAATGGGGTCACTTGTGGCGTAGTTATACTGCCCTGGCAATTTAGGGGCCCAAATGTGTGAGAAGAACTTTGCAATCAAAATGTGTAAAAAATGACCGGTGAAATCCAAAAGGTGCACTTTGGAATATGTGCCCCTTTGCCCACCTTGGCAGCAAAAAAGTGTGACACATCTGGTATCGCCGTACTCAGGAGAAGTTGGGGAATGTGTTTTGGGGTGTCATTTTACATATACCCATGCTGGGTGAGAAAAATATCTTGGTCAAATGCCAACTTTGTATAAAAAAATGGGAAAAGTTGTCTTTTGCCAAGATATTTCTCTCATCCAGCATGGGTATATGTAAAATGACACCCCAAAACACATTCCCCAACTTCTCCTGAGTACGGCGATACCAGATGTGTCACACTTTTTTGCTGCCAAGGTGGGCAAAGGGGCACATATTCCAAAGTGCACCTTTCAGGATTTCGCAGGCCATTTTTTACACATTTTGATTGCAAGGTACTTCTCACACATTTGGGCCCCTAAATTGCCAGGGCAGTATAACTACGCCACAAGTGACCCCATTTTGGAAAGAAGACACCCCAAGGTATTCCGTGAGGGGCACTGGCGAGTTCCTAGAATTTTTTATTTTTTGTCACAAGTTAGCGGAAAATGATGATTTTTCTTTTTTTTTCTTTTTTCCTTACAAAGTCTCATATTCCACTAACTTGCGACAAAAAATAAAAAATTCTAGGAACTCGCCATGCCCCTCACGGAATACCTTGGGGTGTCTTCTTTCCAAAATGGGGTCACTTGTGGCGTAGTTATACTGCCCTGGCAATTTAGGGGCCCATATGTGTGAGAAGTACTTTGCAATCAAAATCTGTAAAAAATGACCGGTGAAATCCGAAAGGTGCACTTTGGAATATGTGCCCCTTTGCCCACCTTGGCAGCATAAAAGTGTCACACATCTGGTATCGCCGTACTCAGGAGAAGTTGGGGAATGTGTTTTGGGGTGTCATTTTACATATACCCATGCTGGGTGAGAGAAATATCTTGGCAAAAGACAACTTTTCCCATTTTTTTATACAAAGTTGGCATTTGACCAAGATATTTTTCTCACCCAGCATGGGTATATGTAAAATGACACCCCAAAACACATTCCCCAACTTCTCCTGAGTACGGCGATACCAGATGTGTCACACTTTTTTGCTGCCAAGGTGGGCAAAGGGGCACATATTCCAAAGTGCACCTTTCGGATTTTGCAGGGCATTTTTTACACATTTTGATTGCAAAGTTCTTCTCACACATTTGGGCCCCTAAATTGCCAGGGCAGTATAACTACCCCACAAGTGACCCCATTTTGGAAAGAAGACACCCCAAGGTATTCCGTGAGGGGCATGGCGAGTTCCTAGAATTTTTTATTTTTTGTCGCAAGTTAGTGGAATATGAGACTTTGTAAGGAAAAAAGAAAAAAAAAGAAAAATCATCATTTTCCGCTAACTTGTGACAAAAAATAAAAAATTCTAGGAACTCACCATGCCCCTCACGGAATACCTTGGGGTGTCTTCTTTCCAAAATGGGGTCACTTGTGGCGTAGTTATACTGCCCTGGCAATTTAGGGGCCCAAATGTGTAAGAAGTACCTTGCAATCAAAATGTGTAAAAAATGGCCTGCGAAATCCGAAAGGTGCCCCTTTGCCCACCTTGGCTGCAAAAAAGTGTCACACATATGGTATCGCCGTACTCAGGAGAAGTTGGGGAATGTGTTTTGGGGGGTCATTTTACATATACCCATGCTGGGTGAGAGAAATATCTTGGCAAAAGACAACTTTTCCCATTTTTTTATACAAAGTTGGCATTTGACCAAGATATTTTTCTCACCCAGCATGGGTATATGTAAAATGACACCCCAAAACACATTCCCCAACTTCTCCTGAGTACGGCGATACCACATGTGTGACACTTTTTTGCAGCCTAGATGCGCAAAGGGGCCCAAATTCCTTTTAGGAGGGCATTTTTAGACATTTGGATCCCAGACTTCTTCTCACACTTTCGGGCCCCTAAAAAGCCAGGGCAGTATAAATACCCCACATGTGACCCCACTTTGGAAAGAAGACACCCCAAGGTATTCAATGAGGGGCATGGCGAGTTCCTAGAATTTTTTTTTTTTTGCATAAGTTAGCGGATATTGATTTTTTTTTGTTTTTTTCTCACAAAGTCTCACTTTCCGCTAACTTAGGACAAAAATTTCAATCTTTCATGGACTCAATATGCCCCTCACGGAATACCTTGGGGTGTCTTCTTTCCGAAATGGGGTCACATGTGGGGTATTTATACTGCCCTGGCTTTTTAGGGGCCCTAAAGCGTGAGAAGAAGTCTGGAATATAAATGTCTAAAAATGTTTACGCATTTGGATTCCGTGAGGGGTATGGTGCGTCCATGTGAGATTTTATTTTTTGACACAAGTTAGTGGAATATGAGACTTAGTAAGAAAAAACAAAAACAAACAAAAAATTTCCGCTAACTTGTGCCAAAAAAAATGTCTGAATGGAGCCTTACCAGGGGGGGGGGGGGTGATCAATGACAGGGGGGTGATCAATGACAGGGGGGTGATCACCCATATAGACTCCCTGATCACCCCCCTGTCATTGATCACCCCCCCTGTAAGGCTCCATTCAGACATCCGCATGATTTTTTACGGATCCATGGATACATGGATCGGATCCACAGAACGCATGCGGACGTCTGAATGGAGCCTTACAGGGGGGTTATCAATGACAGGGGGTGATCAGGGTAATCAGGGTGATCACCCCCCTGTCACTGATCACCCCCCCTGTAAGGCTCCATTCAGACATCCGCATGATTTTTTACGGATCCATGGATACATGGATCGGATCCACAAAACGCATGCGGACGTCTGAATGGAGCCTTACAGGGGGGTTATCAATGACAGGGGGTGATCAGGGTAATCGGGGTGATCACCCCCCTGTCACTGATCACCCCCCCTGTAAGGCTCCATTCAGACATCCGCATGATTTTTTACGGATCCATGGATACATGGATCGGATCCACAAAACGCATGCGGACGTCTGAATGGAGCCTTACAGGGGGGTTATCAATGACAGGGGGTGATCAGGGTAATCGGGGTGATCACCCCCCTGTCACTGATCACCCCCCCTGTAAGGCTCCATTCAGACATCCGCATGATTTTTTACGGATCCATGGATACATGGATCGGATCCACAGAACGCATGCGGACGTCTGAATGGAGCCTTACAGGGGGGTTATCAATGACAGGGGGTGATCAGGGTAATCAGGGGTGATCACCCCCCTGTCACTGATCACCCCCCCTGTAAGGCTCCATTCAGACATCCGCATGATTTTTTACGGATACATGGATACATGGATCGGATCCACAGAACGCATGCGGACGTCTGAATGGAGCCTTACAGGGGGGTTATCAATGACAGGGGGTGATCAGGGTAATCAGGGTGATCACCCCCCTGTCACTGATCACCCCCCCTGTAAGGCTCCATTCAGACATCCGCATGATTTTTTACGGATCCATGGATACATGGATCGGATCCACAGAACGCATGCGGACGTCTGAATGGAGCCTTACAGGGGGGTTATCAATGACAGGGGGTGATCAGGGTAATCAGGGTGATCACCCCCCTGTCACTGATCACCCCCCCTGTAAGGCTCCATTCAGACATCCGCATGATTTTTTACGGATCCATGGATACATGGATCGGATCCACAAAACGCATGCGGACGTCTGAATGGAGCCTTACAGGGGGGTTATCAATGACAGGGGGTGATCAGGGTAATCGGGGTGATCACCCCCCTGTCACTGATCACCCCCCCTGTAAGGCTCCATTCAGACATCCGCATGATTTTTTACGGATCCATGGATACATGGATCGGATCCACAAAACGCATGCGGACGTCTGAATGGAGCCTTACAGGGGGGTTATCAATGACAGGGGGTGATCAGGGTAATCGGGGTGATCACCCCCCTGTCACTGATCACCCCCCCTGTAAGGCTCCATTCAGACATCCGCATAATTTTTTACGGATCCATGGATACATGGATCGGATCCACAAAACGCATGCGGACGTCTGAATGGAGCCTTACAGGGGGGTTATCAATGACAGGGGGTGATCAGGGTAATCGGGGTGATCACCCCCCTGTCACTGATCACCCCCCCTGTAAGGCTCCATTCAGACATCCGCATGATTTTTTACGGATCCATGGATACATGGATCGGATCCACAGAACGCATGCGGACGTCTGAATGGAGCCTTACAGGGGGGTTATCAATGACAGGGGGTGATCAGGGTAATCGGGGTGATCACCCCCCTGTCACTGATCACCCCCCCTGTAAGGCTCCATTCAGACATCCGCATGATTTTTTACGGATACATGGATCGGATCCACAGAACGCATGCGGACGTCTGAATGGAGCCTTACAGGGGGGTTATCAATGACAGGGGGTGATCAGGGTAATCAGGGTGATCACCCCCCTGTCACTGATCACCCCCCCTGTAAGGCTCCATTCAGACATCCGCATGATTTTTTACGGATCCATGGATACATGGATCGGATCCACAGAACGCATGCGGACGTCTGAATGGAGCCTTACAAGGGGGTTATCAATGACAGGGGGTGATCAGGGTGATCACCCCCCTGTCACTGATCACCCCCCCTGTAAGGCTCCATTCAGACATCCGCATGATTTTTTACGGATCCATGGATCGGATCCACAGAACGCATGCGGACGTCTGAATGGAGCCTTACAGGGGGGGTTATCAATGACAGGGGGTGATCAGGGAGTGTATATGGGTGATCACCCGCCTGTCATTGATCACCCTCCATTCAGACGTCCGCATGTGTTTTGCGGATCCGATCCATGTATCCATGGATCCGTAAAAATCATGCGGATGTCTGAATGGAGCCTTACAGGGGGGGTGATCAGTGACAGGGGGGTGATCAATGACAGGGGGTGATCAGGGAGTGTATATGGGTGATCACCCGCCTGTCATTGATCACCCCCCTGTAAGGCTCCATTCAGACGTCCGTATGCTTTTTGCGGATCCGATCCATGTATCCGTGGATCCGTAAAAATCATACGGACGTCTGAACGGAGCCTGACAGGGGGGTGATCAATGACAGGGCGGTGATCAATGACAGGGGGGTGATCAGGGAGTTTATATGGGGTGATCATGGGTGATCGGGGGTTTATAAGGGGTTAATAAGTGACGGGGGGGGGGGGTGTAGTGTAGTGTGGTGTTGGGTGCGACTGTACTGACCTACTTGAGTCCTCTGGTGGTCGATCCTAACAAAAGGGACCACCAGAGGACCAGGTAGGAGGTATATTAGACGCTGTTATGAAAACAGCGTCTAATATACCTGTTAGGGGTTAAAAAATTCGGATCTCCAGCCTGCCAGCGAACGATCGCCGCTGGCATGCTGGAGATCCACTCGCTTACCTTCCGTTCCTGTGAGCGCGCGCGCCTGTGTGCGCGCGTTCACAGGAAATCTCGGCTCTCGCGGGAGGACGCGTATATGCGTCCACCCAGAAGAGCAGGACCGCCGCCAGGACGCAATCCTGCGTACGGCGGTCCTGAGGTGGTTAACATTTCCATTAGAATGCAGAAACTTTCCCCATGGATCTAAATTACGTTGCAAGGAAAGTCAGCACACGAGAACGTTACAAATACTAGACTGGCTCCTGAAATGTACCGACTGATTGGATTTACAATCTGCAATAAATAATACTGCAGAGGCTCCCAATGCCAATTCTAATTCAATGCCAATGTCTAATTGGTCTTCCTGACCTGAGAGGTTTGGCAACCATGTTAGTGAATGAGACAAAAGGATTCCCGCTATGAGCACATCTGACTGCAGGATCTGTTTCATTTCACTGTCACTTATCATATTGTAACTAACGCATCCGGGCAGCGTCATCTCCGATAAATCTAATTATAAGGTGGTAAGTTCGCCAGGAAGACTGGTTTAAGCCAAGTAAGTACAATGCAGCCGTTCTAAACCTAAAAAATACAGAAAAAGTGAAGGGACACAGACCTAAGCGCAAACGGACAGTAAACCAAGACCAGGTAGCAGGATTTCATGGCGCCTCCGGACGGCTTTTATGAACCTGACACACACATTGGATGTACAGGCTACATGTTCACACACACAAGTATTCTGAAAATAAGAAATCTTTTCATATTGGGGTCAGGCAATAAAAGCAGATGCACAACCTCACACAATCAGATTTATGTGTAATATTTTTTATATATTTCTCTATTAACAAGGTGCTGGTAGCACCCCCAGGAAACCCGCGGCAGTGCTACATTTACTGGCTGGATCCTGGCTTTCATTTGTGAATCTCCGCTTTGTCAGCAATAATTTACGCCCAGTTCCGATGATATTACTAAAGGAAATCTTAAAGGATTTTACGACTAAATCTGCAGTGAAAGCCTCACGACGGTTTTCGGTTAGCATCACGAGACTGACGGGAGTGGCCTGGCAAGACACTGAACCCCACATAGCCCTCTTCCCAGGCTACATTCCTTTCATCACCCATTGTGCAAACTGCGAACAAGGACCAAAAGGCTTTAAAAAAAGAAGCGAGTCAGCAGAAAGAAATCCTATATGACCAGAAATGCTGCTGTGTGTGGCCTGTGGTCAATGCTGGTAAATTCAGACGAGTTTCACGCTCTATAATAAAGTCAGAACACATTATACCCAATATTTTACAGAGTTTATAGAAGGGATTTCTACCGTAATATCTACAGACATTAGAAAGTTTGTGCAGGAAATCTTACCGAGGGAAAGAAGGAAACACCCGGCTGCTAAAAATACTGAGATTGAATCCATTGCAAACTGAATAAATAAGAGAATTAGTCTACAATTTATTGATTGATAAAAGCCTATGACAAGTATTTTACAGTTTCTAGAATTAATGAAGCCACATTATAGGACAACTGTGCAGTTACATTGTAATAGTCGTCTTATACTGATCCCGAGATACCACCGATAATGTGTACATACATTACTCATCCTGTACTATACTCCAGAGCTGCACTCACTATTCTGCTGGTGCAGTCACTGTGTACATACATTACTTATCCTGTACTGATCCTGAGTTACATCCTGTATTATACTCCAGAGCTGCACTCACTATTCGGCTGGTGCAGTCACTGTGTACATACATTACTTATCCTGTACTGATCCTGAGTTACATCCTGTATTATACTCCAGAGCTGCACTCACTATTCTGCTGGTGCAGTCACTGTGTACATACATTACTTATCCTGTACTGATCCTGAGTTACATCCTGTATTATCCTCCAGAGCTGCACTCACTATTCTGCTGGTGCAGTCACTGTGTACATACATTACTTATCCTGTACTCATCCTGAGTTACATCCTGTATTATACTCCAGAGCTGCACTCACTATTCTGCTGGTGCAGTTACTGTGTACATACATTACTTATCCTGTACTCATCCTGAGTTACATCCTGTATTATACTCCAGAGCTGCACTCACTATTCTGCTGGTGCAGTTACTGTGTACATACATTACTTATCCTGCACTGATCCTGAGTTACATCCTGTATTATACTCCAGAGCTGCACTCACTATTCTGCTGGTGCAGTCACTGTGTACATACATTACTTATCCTGTACTGATCCTGAGTTACATCCTGTATTATCCTCCAGAGCTGCACTCACTATTCTGCTGGTGCAGTCACTGTGTACATACATTACTTATCCTGTACTCATCCTGAGTTACATCCTGTATTATACTCCAGAGCTGCACTCACTATTCTGCTGGTGCAGTTACTGTGTACATACATTACTTATCCTGTACTCATCCTGAGTTACATCCTGTATTATACTCCAGAGCTGCACTCACTATTCTGCTGGTGCAGTTACTGTGTACATACATTACTTATCCTGCACTGATCCTGAGTTACATCCTGTATTATACTCCAGAGCTGCACTCACTATTCTGCTGGTGCAGTCACTGTGTACATACATTACTTATCCTGTACTAATCCTGAGTTACATCCTGTATTATACTCCAGAGCTGCGCTCACTATTCTGCTGGTGCAGTCATTGTGTACATACATTACTTATCCTGTACTGATCCTGAGTTACATCCTGTATTATACTCCAGAGCTGCGCTCACTATTCTGCTGGTGCAGTCACTGTGTACATACATTACTTATCCTGTACTGATCCTGAGTTACATCCTCTATTATACTCCAGAGCTGCACTCACTATTCTGCTGGTGCAGTCACTGTGTACATACATTACTTATCCTGTACTGATCCTTAGTTACATCCTCTATTATACTCCAGAGCTGCACTCACTATTCTGCTGGTGCAGTCACTGTGTACATACATTACTTATCCTGTACTGATCCTGAGTTACATCCTGTATTATACCCCAGAGCTGTACTCACTATTCTGCTGGTGCAGTCACTGTGTACATACATTTTCTGTATTTTACTCCAGAGCTGCACTCCCTAGATCCCTTATCTGCACAGACGTTACAGTGAATTTACATTCCCATTCCAACTAGCAATTCCTGTGAAGGAGGTGTGGGGGGTGGGGGGGGTATTCTTATGAAAACCTTGACTAATAGTAATGGAGGGATTCCAGGATAAACATTAGGGTTTCATAAACTGATAACATTTCGGTCTAACAGGCAATAAAAAAAAACTTTGAAAATCTTAATATCTATATCCGCTGTGATGTCATATAGAGTAAATCTTCAAGGAATCACTGGGACGACATTCAATTTATTTTTTTATTTTTTAGTTTGCTTGAATTTCTGGTTTGAAGCCAAAGACTGGAGGCAAGATTCCATGGTAGATAACAGAAAGGTGCGATGCAGATACTAGGCACCAGTGAGGGCAGTGACCGCCGTCACATTCACAGTGCGGTTCCCACTGAGACAGATATTCTGGGGTCACACCCGGGAATGTGGAGCCCGTACCCGTCGGCGGCCAGCGCTGCATTACGTTCCAGTAAATGTTTTCTTAAGATAAGAAGTCTGGAGACTTGGATGCAGCCGGGGATCCACATACTGAGCTGATAAGCACATGAACACAAGACAACAGGCCAGGACGCGGTCGGTGCCCCCAATAACCCTAATCTCATCCAAACTTGTAATTAACCATAAGATGATGAACGTCTTAGGCTACTTTCACACTAGCGTTCGATCGGATCCGTTCTGAACGGATCCGATCATAATAATGCAGACGGAGGCTCCGTTCAGTACGGATCCGTCTGCATTATTTTGGCATATAAAAGCTAAGTGTGAAAATAGCCTCGGACGGATCCGTCCAGACTTTCAATGTAAAGTCAATGGGGGACGGATCCGCTTGAAGATTGAGCCACATTGTGGCATATTCAAACGGATCCGTCCCCATTGACTTACATTGTAAGTCTGGACGGATCCGCACGGCCAGGCGGACACCCGAACGCTGCAAGCAGCGTTCAGCTGTCCGCCTGTCCGTGCGGAGGCGAGCGGAGCGGAGGCTGAACGCCGCCAGACTGATGCAGTCTGAGCGGATCCGCTCCATTCAGACTGCATCAGGGCTGGACGGCTGCGTTCGGGTCCGCTCGTGAGCCCCTTCAAACGGAGCTCACGAGCGGACCGACGAACGCTAGTGTGAAAGTAGCCTAACAGTAACTGCAGACGCCTCGGATCAGCTCATTGTCATCTGGAGGCCAAAGGGCCTTTTATTCTAGTTTTATAGTAGACGGCTGAACGGTTGTGCTGACAAGGCCCTTCTACCTGCTGTCGCCCTCGTTTCCTCATAGAGTGTAAGCTCTTGTGAGCAGGGCCCTCGCTCCTGATTAGTTTCTTACTCGGTCTGGCTTTGCTTGCTCGTTCCTTCTGACGGTATAGTGCTGCGGTATATGCGGCTGCTACATGATGATGGTCACGCGACCACCATGTAAACCTGTCCAGAGATCAGACGACAAACCATCCTGCTCTCATTTGTTGTTCCATAGATGATGAGGGTGAAAAAAGACACAGGTCCAACCTGTAATCCACCTGTGTTGATCGAGAGGAAGGTAAAACCCCTTTATTAGGTGCTCTCACCATATTAAAGGGGTCCTCTCACTTCAGCTAATGGCATTTAGATAGCGCTGATGGAGCATCAGATTACCGGATCAATCACCTCATTAGTAACAGACTGGGGGCTACTATAAGGTAATGCTGGCGGTTTTATAAAAGATTTTGAGGTGACGGGTTCCCTTTAAGGGTAGAATTGCTTCCGATTCCAACTCCCTGGATCAGCACCCCATCTCCAGAATCTGGCACCAACAACTTGTGATATTAATACATCCAGGAACCTCCTGAACTTGTATAATGAATCGGCCATCACAACCTCCATAGAGCTCCATAGTCTCACTGCTCTGACAGTAAAGAATCCTGGCTAGGATGATGAAGAAACCTTCTTTCCTCTAGATGTAGAGAGCGTCCTCAGGTCAAGGCATAAAAGGATCATCAGAAAGATCTCTGCACTGTCCATTCATGTCTTTGGCAATCTGGTTTTCCAAACTGAAGTACCTTGATCACCCCCACCGCCCCCGCTCTAGTGCTGCAATGTCCTTCTTA
Organism: Bufo gargarizans; assembly: GCF_014858855.1. NCBI lineage: Eukaryota > Metazoa > Chordata > Amphibia > Anura > Bufonidae > Bufo > Bufo gargarizans. Next base: position 131,429,156 of record NC_058089.1, on the reverse strand, counting down.
CACACAGGTCTCCAAAATGTGTCTAAGAGGAAGGAGCTACATTTCTCACATGGACCCCCACCCGATAACTACAACCTATAAATACAGCGACCGAGCGTACGACCTGCTATATCGCTGATCAGCACTAGGCTCGTCAGCTGTCTGACAATACATAGCATGCTCCTAGTGTATCTGCTTCTTCTGTACAAAGTACAGTTCTCAGGCACAAAGATGCTTGCAAATAGCATGGTTACAGGTCGCTGCCACCAGGGGGTGATCTCAATAAGGGGTCTACTGAATGAACGCCATCCACAGGTTGTCCCCCTAGTGGTGACCGCAGGCAACTGAAAATTCCAAGTCTATAGAAAAGGAGCAGAACAAAGAAATGGAGCCTGGAACCCTTATCCAATTAGGATCAGCCATGCTGACAAGAGGTGTTGTAACGACAGGTGCAAACTAAAGCCGAAATCTGCAACTTAAAAGTGCTTTTACTTCAGGGGAAAAAAAGAAGGAAAAACTGGACTTCACACAGAGCACACGCTAATTAACACGTATGAAACCTGCATGGGACGATGGGAGAAGCTGCACAGAGGCCTCGTATTTAGCTACAAAAGGCATCTATGCCCCGGTGTGCGGGACGGACACTGATCCCGCCGGCTGGAGGCGCACACAAAGAGCCTTTGATCCGGCTGACAAATATATGGAGGTGATTAAGCGCCGCCGGCTGAGCGCTGCCAACCAATCAGGAAGCTGTTTGAACAGGATCTGCAGAGGTTAATTCTCCTTGGAGGCGAGTTGTTTGAAGGTTGGCATTCATAGAATCACACATTTCATATCCTGGGCTGAGCTGGCAAGGTAAAACCACGGCCCCTGACCCTGTGTAAACCTCCCCGCTGTCTCTCACAATCCTGGGGCCAAACACCATGGCTGGCCCAAATACATAAAGCGAAGGGGGAGGGGCGTCACTCTTCCAACATTCATTCCTGATTAACAGTTATTAGCTGTTTATTAAGGTCTCGGAGAAAGCCATAAAACGTGGTGAGGGTGCTCTGGCGAGCAAAACCTGGAACCGAAACCCTAGGAAAAAAAACAAGTAGGTTTCATCCAGCAGATCGCATTTAACCCTTGTGATAAATGATGTTGATCTCTGTAACGAGCATCATTTACAGTAAAGTCCGCTCTCTGTAGGATTGTTTGGCTTGAATGTAGAGCTGCGTCTGGACAGTGTCCCCGCGTCAGGGAATGACTTTTTCCTGAATGAAGGCGTGCACCCCCCGGCAGTCACGCAGGTGAAGGCTACAATAACAGGGAGAGAATTACGGACAATTAGTGACGGCAAAAATGTCTGCATCACGGAAAACCTCCGCTTATTTGGCAGCTCTTTTGATAGGTGTCAACTCCAAGAGGGGCACTTCTGCCAACAGAGATGAAGAAAATCAAAGAAATTATGTCTTCCAAAAAGTGAGCAGCCCCCGGGCACCTGCACCCCTCTTCTGTATTACAGAGGGGGCTGACGTGTAATCCCTTAAATACACAGATGTCAGACCTCAGCGTTCCTCTGACACCAGCTCCGGCCTCATGTTGGCTGGACGGCGACTTCCCACGTTCTCCTGCTTGAGGAGCATGCCGAGAAAATGCAAGCTGGAAAGCTGCGCCTGTGCACTGCACTGCCAAGAGCTGACAGGCCGTCACTCCCAGGAACCGGGCAGGGTCTGGCAGGTCAGCGCCTGCTGCACAGGCCTCCCTCAGGGCGCTCCCGGCTCAGTGGGGGGACAGCATCCAGGACCACCATCTTGTAAGGCCACAAGGCAGTGACTGGGGACACCACAGAGCAGGTTAAAAGTAATCTAATCCTCGCCACCTTCAGTCTTAGGACGGGCAGGAGTCCCGGAGATCGCACAAGTATTAGAATGCTATATATACCCAATAACAAGAGGGGAACACCTTTTTAAGAGTCCTTTATATGACCAGATTCGCTGCCCACAGCGAGCGGCAATTGACGAGATGCAATGTGATCGGCCCTCTTATTATTTATACTACTAATTAATGGTGAAGGGGTGAATGAGCAATAGTTAATGCCATCCCCTGCCAATCTGACACTGAATGTCAGTATTACACACCCATTAAAACCCCTTGATCATTCATATTTTGCACATGCGCACTAGGATCCCAATAAATGCCGCCCTATAGCATCCACCACAATACAGATGCTACAGGAGGATACACATGTAACAGACAACTGTTGTACAGGATGGCGTCCACTTGGGGGAAAAAAAACATTTCTTTTGCATTATAATCCCATAGACTTTAAGATCATTACTGAAGAACATGCTTGAAAGACTGATTTCTAGCATATCCTAAGGACCGTCTCCATAGGCTGGTACCCACAGGGTTAATCCCAGCTCACGCTTTAATGTATGAAACCACAATGATGAGGTAAAATGCTGGAACGCGGCTGATTACGATGCACTGCAGACAAATTAAAAACATATTTCCTGCCTGATGGTGAATATTACAAATGTGTGGCTGGCTCCGGGAGGGAGGAGATGTGCAAGAAAGGACATAAAGCGGCCTTATGGAGAGCGAGAGATTAGGCCAAGGCTCGCACAACACATACATCATACGGACACCCAATTCTCCTTCTGGCATCTGCTCCCCTGGCTTTGATATGTGGATGAAGTTCAGTCGCACTGATTTTGGGGAGGCGGCATGGCTGCCCTCAGAGCTGCGATATTACACAAACAGCGGGATCCACAAACAGGACGGCCACAAAGCGAAAGCCCATGTAAAAGGGGTTTTATGGAAATGTCTGACGCTATAAAACTCCAAGTTGTGAAACTTTTAATAGACACCGCGGAACAGTCAGCGTATCTGCAGCCGCCATGAAATCCACTTCCCTGATAATAAAACAGTAATATGCTCGGACTTCAAGACAGACGCGCGCCCCGGGCACTTAAAGCACCATTTTTTCTCTTGGACGTTATCACAACTGCTAAAGTCTCAGCACAATACCCTTCACCAGTCTACAAGGGTTAGTGAGGTTTTACGGGTCAGCTCTGTGTCAGATGTGGCTGCTTTATTTATTTTTAGCCTTTTCCATGCGGACGTCATCCAGAAGATGTGGCATCAAACGAGACGCTGATGGATCCTGAACATCAAGGAATATCCTGAATATTGCCTCAGTTTGGAGCAGTGAAAAATGTGAATGCCAATAAATGATTCCCCCCCCCCCCCCCCTTTACAAAAACACGTCTGATTAGGATGGTGCATGTTCTGACACCGTATGAACTCTCCCCCAGGCAACCTAACTGGTACTTGCCGATGGTCACAGGTACCGGTGATGGTGTAGGATACTTTATCACCAAAACCACGGTTTTTCACATGACGGCTCCACGTGCTATTATGTTTGGCACTTTTTGCCGCTGACGTGCAGGAAGGGGACAAACAGAATGTAAAGTTACCGGCAGCTTTGAATTAATTGGATTTTTAACAACAGATTTTACAATGTGATGTGTGAATTCCACCGCTGCCGTGGGATTTGCACCAGAAACATCCACCCCATGTGCAATGGGTGACATGAATGGGTCTGCAATCCGGAAGGTCGGTGCGGAACGGAGGCACGGAACCCCATGCACTACTTTTTTCAATTGAATGGGTCCACGTCCACATGCGGCGGCCCTACAGTCGGTGCCCTGCTGCGGACTGCAAATTGTGGTCCACAGCACAGGTCCGCGCATGGGGCCTTATTGTAAGCCCAACTGTATGTGCACCTGGTGAATAAATCAGACTCGTGAACGCCATTTTTCAGCACTTGCACCTCTTTCCGGACCCAGCCCGTGCCCATACAAAAGGCTAAGCGGAAGAAAGTCAACTTGAGATCAACGTTAAACTGCAAGACAATTTTTATTTTACTCCTCTAGCGCTCACATATTCCACAGCGCTGTACAGACATTATCATCACGCTGTCCACAGGAGCTCACAATCTATGCCCCCTATCAGTCTGTCTTTGGAGTGCGAGAGGAAACTGGAGAACCCGGAGGAAACCCACACAAACAAGGGGAGAACATACAAACTCCATGCAGATGTTATCCTTGGTAGGATCCAAACCCAGGACCCCAGCGCTGCAAGGTGCCAGTGCTAATAACCACTGAGCCACCGCACTGCCCAGTCACATGACTGCTCAATCCTGCCCATCAAACAGAGAGGAGCAGAACCACTGGGGATCAGAGAGGACATAAAAAGGATTCACTATGTAAAGTAAGCAACTAGAAATGACATTTACATAGACAGACATGTACGTAGATTAGGATTTTTACACTGAGGTTTGTGGGAAACCCCTTTTAGGCTCAATCAGCAAGAACATGAGCCCCGACAGGAAGTTCTTTGTTTAATACAGTCGCTCATTATCCCCCAAGGCCCAACTAGCGCAAAAGTACATACAAGAAAGCTGACGTTATACCACTGAAATATGCACTGATATATTAAACACTCCGATGTAAATGCTTACACTAGCAATATAAAGGCTTGTGAAGTCACGTCTCCCCAACCCGGGACATTGCCGTGAGGAACAACGTATATTTCTGGCCTAAGCTCCCATTAATCTCACGTTTCAGAATTCAGGTATCAAGTTGTTCATGACCTAATTTCACCTCCCCTCGTAACCTACATCTTTTATACAGCGCAGCATACTTGCATAGGAATTGGGCCGCATTCAAGCCGTACAAAAGCCTCTCCAAGTCCTTCCATCTGCCGATGTTTAAATTCTTCTCTCTCTCTAGTCTCCAGTCCTTTGCACAATGATTCACATCACATTTTTATTTTTTGGTAAATGAAAACAATTTTTCCGCCGTGTATCCGTGTATTTTTTGCTGATTAATGGTATTTTACAGCCAGAGGAAGGACTAAACAAACACTGGGACTGGAAGGCATGAAATCCTCTCTGTTTGTCAGAAGTGGGAACAATGAAGCCAAGAAACAGTCGCTCTCATTGTTCGATAGATTTTTATGGTATAAGCAGAAACAGAATAAAAAACTGCCTCTTCTAATCGTCCTGATGGGTGTAATTAAAAGCGGGTTGCTTTTTGCCTCTATTGTAATGTATCATGGGAACAGCAAAGAGGACTCAACATGGCAGCAACAAAACTGCTGAGAATGGCAAATCTACAAACGGCGCAGTAATAAGCCCGAAAGCGTACAATCCAGAGAGACAGAAGTGATGACTTGATGAAAGGGTCGTCCAGCGGCATACAGATTCACAGGAGGTTAAATATGAACAAGAAGCCAGAATCACGCTCACCGATCCTGTGCCGTAGCCATTCCTGAGCTGCTCCCGGCCTCTACCCCAGCAGGCCTTTCCCAGCATTGTCCGTGTGTGGAGACGGGACCGGAGCAGCATCAGAATTACATCAGCAGAGGCACCGTGAGGTTTTAAAATACATTTTAACCCCTATGACACAAAAATGTGGCAGCTCCCTTAAAGGTCATTTTCATTAACATTTTATTTTGAGATGCAAAATGAAAATCTATCTTTATGGCAGATCTATATTTTCTGCCCTCAACCTCCTGTACAAACAGAGTTAGGTCTTCTACCACGAGGAGGAGCGTACTGGAGATGGAGTCACGCTGACCAGCTCCCCCTGGTGGTCCGGGGAACATGAAGCATAAATAGTACGTCTCAATAATCCCATTTCATATATCCGTTTGCACCAAGTAAGACTAGCAGAAACTCAACCCATTATGTGTCTGCAGAAGCTGTAAATCTTCATTTATCGGACTGATGAACTCAAGTATTGTCACCGTGGGCTCCATTCAGGTGCTAAAGTGATGTGCAAACTTGAAGATCCATGGATCTTGGTTTGGAAGGCCTGATATCCTCTATGAGGGCAAGGGAAATGGTTGCAATGAAAGAATGACTCTGCTTCTGACTTGTATTGCAGCAGACAGGTCAGAAAACTGTTTAGTGCTGCACAGGTCCAGGGTATGTAGTAAAGCAGCATCCAATCTCCATCACAACTTGACCAGAAAGCAGCTCTTCTGAATGCATCTGATGCATTCCCCATGTATTCTGCAGAACTGGGGATTAGAATAATGGAGTTAAATGGGATGTAACGAGAGGTCCTGGGAATCTGTCTGGGCGCTGATGACCCTCACTACGTGGAGGGTGTGTGCACTGCTTTCAGAGCTTCAGGCTGTGATTCTGCCTCCCATACAAACACTTTCGCACAACTACAAATGCTGCTCTGACCATATAAACACATGACATAATAAGTGGGAACAGCGGGGCTGCAGATTCTCGGGGATTTGACGTGAACATCACAAGATAAAGGGGCTTCATTATCAGGCACTCCTTTAGCCAGAGTATGTAAATGGACAGCTCGACCCCAGGGAGCACCAGAGCTTCAGACGGTGAATGCAACACCCGGTACCTGGTTCAGCAACCAGCAAAACAAAAGCACTGACAACATGTAAGCATGCAAATGCAACGCGTCATCACCTGGGGCAACGCGGCTGCCCCGGCCAACAAGCTGCACTGGTCGCGCATCAAAAACTGCAGCAAGGGAGGGGCACCGTCTGCTTACATACATCACATCCAGAATGAATGGTGGGATATATATTCATAGATATCAGCCCAAGGTTCAAGGATGACACGTCACTAAATGCTGACTTTCCTCCCACCCTCAGCCCACAGGCTCAGGACCTGAAATCAGCGTGCGGGGACGTTACAAACATATAGGACATGATACAACACACATCCCAAAAACAGATATAATCAGCTGATGAAAAGAAGAGATTCTCTTCTAACAAGTTTACAAATGTTACTGACCATAACAGAAATGGCCTTCAGTAAAGAATACTAAATAATTTAGGTAAAGGCGAGTCCGTTGGCTCCCTGGAATATGAATTAAAATCTGAAACTGTCACCTTGAAAACGGACTATAATAATTTACAACAAAAAGTTGTGGACCTGGAAGATAGGTCGAGACAATCTAATAAGTTACAATTTTGGGGCTTCCCAAGGGAACAGAGGAAAAAAATCCTGCTGGATTTATTCAGTCTTTGATTTTTGAGAACTTTGGAAAAGAACATTTCTCAGCGTTGTTCCTAATAGAGAGGGCCCACCGAACCCCCGGGGTAAACCAAATCCCGGAATGCCACCTCAGGTTCTTCTGGCCAAGATTGTTGTTTCCCGGGATAGAGATATGATCCTTAAGAGGGCCAGAGAGTGCCCCCTATTGTTTCCCGAAAGAGATCCAAGAAAGAAGACGCAGTGCTTTTTTAAGTCATTTTGCGGAAATATATAAAACCGGGAATATTATTCCCGATGAAAGGATAGATGAATATCTTACTGATCCACAGAGAGAATCCCTTGAAGTAGACTTCTCAGTTCAGGAGCTGGAGGCCGCTATAAAGGCCAGTTGGGGAACTCCTCCCTGGAACAGACGGTTTTCCATACGAGCTCTATCGTAAGTATGGTGAAGTGATCTTACCATGTCTTTTGAAGGTAACTGATGAGTCGATGGAGGAGGGTAACTCTTCCTGAGTCTATGACATAAGCTGTAATCTACTAATATTAAAAAGGGGGAAAGATTCCTTAGACATGGGGTCCTATAGACCGATATCGCTCCTGAATACAGATGTTAAGCTCTTATCTAGGATGTTGGCCATAAGGCTCTCTAGAGTTATTGCCTCGATTATACATCCCGACCAGAATGGGTTTATCCCCAATAAAGGTACCCATCACAATCTCCATCGACTTTTCCCGGGGGGAATCCCGCTCCATCCTGTCTTTGGATGCCTCCAAGGCGTTTGACAGGGTGGAGTGGAAATTTCTATGGAAGGTGTTGGAAAGAATGGGATTTGGTATAAAGGTTTATTAGTATGGTTAGGCTTTTGTATAATTCTCCTATTGCAAAACTGAATCTTAATGGAAGTCTTACCGCGAGTTTTAGGTTGACAACAGGTACCCATCGAGGGTGCCCACTCTCTCTGTTACTGTCCGATATTTCTATCGAGTCTCTGGCACTCAGGGTTAGGCCTCATGCACACGGCCGTGTTCCGCGGCCGAGAGCGGTCCGTGGTAACACGGCCTGGATTCCTGTTGAGAGCAGGAGCGCATGGTGTCATAGCAACCAATGGAACACAGCCGTATGCATGAGGCCTTAGGCAAGATACAGGGATTGAGGGTTTTGGAGTATTAGGATTAGAGGATCGGATTTCGCTATATGCCGACAATGTCCTATTTTTTATAAATTGTACTAATATAATGCTCCCAAGAATTATTTGCATAGTTAACCCCTTTGGGGAAGTTTCAGGCCTGGACATTAATTAGTCAAAGACTACTCTTATGTTATTAGACAACTTTGAGTATCGGAGCGAGGGGCCTCTGACGATGTTAATCGTGGTTAATTCATTTGAATATTTGGGTATGTTGATATCCTCTAGGGTTGAAGATTTCACTCAACTTAATTTGACTCCATAGATAACGAAATTGAGATAAAAAAAATTACGATATGGCTTTGATTACTTTTGACTAGATCTGATAGAATTTCTTTGGTTAAGATGGTGATTTTACCTCAACTTCTCTATATCCTTAGGAATTCACCAATTTGGATTGAGGACAAGTTCTTCAAACTTATTGAGAGGTTGATTAATGACCCTCTCTGGGGAGGAAAACGAGAGAGGTTAAAGCTGGATAATTTTTACAAGTCGCTTGAGCAAGGAGGGTTGAATCTTCCCTACTTTAAGGGCTATTTTTTGGCTGGGCAGTTATGGTTATTCTGTGAGTGGGAGAAAAGTCCGCTGTGTAAGACCTTAGGGGAACGTTCTCCGTTTGATAATATTTTTACTTTGCTGGAATCTGGGCGATTAATTAATGTTGAACATGAATTTAGAGCGACAGAAAAGCTATTCTCTAGATCCTGGACCACTATTAGAAGCTGGATGGGGATAAAGGGTTCTCTTCTGTGCACTCCTCTTTGGCATAATTATTACCTACAGGATGTTCATAAATTATTTGGGGATAAGTTTTGGCAGAAAAGTTATATTATTTATGTTTCACAGGTGGTGAGAAACGGCGAGGAACTTTCCTTTTCTGAGTAATTTAAGTTGGTTTAGGTATTTTCAGATACGTTCAGCAAAAAAGAAGTCTCCTTGTTGGAGATAGACACTTCTTCACAATTGACCGTTTTGATAGGGACCTCGGGCCAGAAGGGCAAGATCTCCCAACTATATTAATTATTAGTTAGGTCATTATTTGACAAGGTCGCTTCCCCGGGTCCGAAGGTTTGGGGAATTGACTGTCCAAGAGTCAAGTCATAGGAATGGGGAAATATAAATGCTTATTTAATATTAGTAGCACATAATGCGAATCACATTTTGGTACAGTTTAATATTTTACACAGAGTGTATATCACGCCGATTTGCTTAATAAATGTGGATCAAGAGAATCTTTGAAATGCCCACGGTGTGATAAACAGCGGGCAGATTTCTTACACATGCTTTGGTTATGTCCAGATCTTAAAGCCTATTGGGATTCAATTCAGAATTTTATCACCCAAAAATTGAGGGTAGTAATTCCGTTTGCAGCTGAATGTTGGATATTGAGTGACTTAACCAGTGTAAATTGCCAAAAGAATAAAACTATTCTTTTGATTAGAATTATGTTTCTAGCCAGACTGATGATTGTTCGAGTTTGAAACTCTGAGGACAAATGGTCCAAGATATGGGGAGGTTGGAAGTGGTAGTTATTTTCTATGGCTCTCCCCACTTCCCACGTAAAAAAAAAACTAAAAAAAACGCATCGCAGGAGGTAGGTTCGGGTTGTCCGGGATGGGAAAGAGAAGGAAAATGAGGAATAAGAAATACGATGTCATTGATTAAATATGTATTTGTTTTTGTTTCAGTGTTTCTTAAATAAAAACATAAAAAATAAATAAAATAAAAAAGGCGAGTCCGCAAAGCAGTAATTCTGCACAACACACGTTAATCCCCCTTAAAGTGTTTGGGAGAAATCTCTTAATCAATTTTGCTAATGATCCAGATAATTCTGTTTTGTTTCGAGGAAACCCTGCAAAACTCGCAGACACAGCAGCTCTGACCCTCACTGACCTTTACTGGAATAAAAGCAGGCCGTGCAAAAAAAAAAATCCATTCCCCAAATAGGACCAATGGTTCCTAAACCAATCCAAACGAGGAAATCATATTGCTTCGAGGAAAATTCCGAAGATATCAGGGAAACACTGCGGCCGGGAAGAAAGCGCTCGCATAAAGTGACCTAAAATGCCCTTTATGTCTCTAGCAGCAGACGGAATGCCTTGTGGCCGTTCTACACCAGAGAACACGCGGCAATACCATTACTGACTGCTACCGAAGAGGAAATAAACACATGGGAAGTTTATGGTATAAAACCTGCAGATTCTCTCTAGTCCGATATTAGGACAGATTTCTGGAAAAAAAGATTTTAAGCCGCCGGATCAAACACATCTTGGATCTCTGTATATTTACTTTCATATAGCTATTAAACAGATCAAAGACACCCATACTGTAAAATTCTGTAACCTACTGTATGAAATGCACACACCAGGAGTAAAGTTGTATTAGGGTACGGCCACACGTAGGGTAAATGCAGTGGATTTTGAGCTGCAGAAAATCCACAGCAGATCTGCTACATGTGGCCGTGTCCTTAGAGGAGATATTTCTCTGCTCACAAAAATATTCTAGTGAGTCTGTAATGCAAAATATCTCAAGGTCTGCCTGGGAACGGAAACTTTTAGGTGGATGAGCGTGCGGTTCATGAATCGCAGGCCATGTGACAGCTGCACGTATCAGCCGATTTGTACTCAATGCATCCTAGTGATCTATACTAGGAGTTCCAGCCCACATTGTAGGTCTACTGTCTTATAGCAGCATTCGAGTGAGATCACTATGATTCAGGTAAGCTGAAAAGCGAACGGTCCGGGAGATGTGACCGTCACACGGACTGCGTTTCACATAGGACATGCTTGTCCTTAGGCCACAGACCCACTGTTAACCTATGATGAAAATCCTTGACACTATGTACAGGCAGCTTCATATTTGTAATTGCAAACAATTTTTTTGGAACTAGAAACAGCAATACATAGACCTGAAAATACAGATGAACGAGAACAGGCAAACAGTGATGTTGATGTACAAATACTTCTGGCCATAGCATTAGAGAAGAGATAGAAATCTGTGGTGCACAGATCCAGTAATACTTACATCCAATTAGAGAGATAAGCACAGCGCACAGCCTAATCCAAAAACTGATGAGGTTTATATTCCCCACCGGGGCCTGGCGGGGCCAAAACATTACAAGCACTTAAATGATGTGGAGACAAGCAGAACCACTTAATGGATCAAAGACTCTATGTCTATGTGCATGTGTGAGCCCAGAGACCGCAACACACAATTCACCCTACCAAAAATTACCCCCATTTCCCCCACTACTATCCTGCAAAGTCCATGATCAGAATACAAAAGGCAAAAGTGCAGATTGCAGCACAATATTGCTGCAGATCTGAAGGCGTCTCCTGTTCCATTGTAGATGCAACATGTGAACCCAACCTAAACGCTCTTTCAGCCAGCAGCTATTCCTTCTAATGCTCCATACACATGCATGCTCAGCTAAGTGTGCATGTCTGCTAAAGGCAAGTCTTCCAGACTGCTCTGTCCTCCTCCAAGTCCATTTATTATCATCTCCACACCCCTCCATCCCCTTCCACACTCCTAAGCCCCCTCCTCCAGGACCTCTCTGCATCTAGACTTCACTGTTCTCCTCCACAGCCACCTGTCCCCCTCCATTAACAAATCTCCAGATTCCTGTCTCCTCCTCCACACCCCTCTGCCCCCCTCCTCCAGATTTCTACCACCCTCCTCCAGATTCCTGTCCCCTCCTCCTCCACACCCCCTCTGTCCCCTCCTCCAGATTCCTGTCCCCTCCTCCACACCCTCTCTGTCCCTTGCTCCAGATTCCTGTCCCCTCCTCCTCCACACCCCCTCTGTCCCCTCCTCCAGATTCCTGTCTCCTCCTCCACACCCCCTCTGTCCCTTGCTCCAGATTCCTGTCCCCTCCTCCTCCACACCCCCTCTGTCCCCTCCTCCAGATTCCTGTCTCCTCCTCCACACCCCCTCTGTCCCTTGCTCCAGATTCCTGTCCCCTCCTCCTCCACACCCCCTCTGTCCCCTCCTCCAGATTCCTGTCTCCTCCTCCACACCCCCTCTGTCCCTTGCTCCAGATTCCTGTCCCCTCCTCCTCCACACCCCCTCTGTCCCCTCCTCCAGATTCCTTTGTCACCTCTTCTAGACCTCCTCGGTTTGCTCCATTAGACCCCTCTATTCTCTTTCACCCCCTCGGTTCCTTCCTCCAGATTCCTGCCCCCTCCTCCACACCCTCTCTGTCCCTTCCTCCAGATTCCTGGCCCCTTCTCCACACCCTCTCTGTCCCTTCCTCCAGATTCCTGTCCCCTCCTCCACACCCTCTCTGTCCCTTCCTCCAGATTCCTGGCCCCTTCTCCACACCCTCTCTGTCCCTTCCTCCAGATTCCTGGCCCCTTCTCCACACCCTCTCTGTCCCTTCCTCCAGATTCCTGTCCCCTCCTCCACACCCTCTCTGTCCCCTCCTCCATATTCCTGTCCCCTCCTCCACACCCTCTCTGTCCCTTCCTCCAGATTCCTGTCCCCTCCTCCACACCCTCTCTGTCCCTTCCTCCAGATTCCTGCCCCCTCCTCCACACCCCCTCTGTCCCCTCCTCCAGATTCCTGTCCCCTCCTCCACACCCTTTCTGTCCCTTGCTCCAGATTCCTGTCCCCTCCTCCACACCCTCTCTGTCCCTTGCTCCAGATTCCTGTCCCCTCCTCCACACCCTCTCTGTCCCTTCCTCCAGATTCCTGTCCCCTCCTCCACACCCTCTCTGTCCCTTCCTCCAGATTCCTGTCCCCTCCTCCACACCCTCTCTGTCCCTTCCTCCAGATTCCTGGCCCCTTCTCCACACCCCTTTGTCCCTTCCTCCAGATTCCTGCCCCCTCCTCCACATCCCTCTGCCCCCCTTCCTCCAGATTCCTGTCCCCTCCACACCCCTCTGTCCCTTCCTCCAGATTCCTGCCCCCTCCTCCACACCCCTCTGCCCCCCTTCCTCCAGATTCCTGTCCCCTCCTCCACACCCTCTCTGTCCCTTCCTCCAGATTCCTGCCCCCTCCTCCACACCCCTCTGTCCCTTCCTCCAGATTCCTGTCCCCTCCTCCACACCCTCTCTGTCCCTTCCTCCAGATTCCTGTCCCCTCCTCCACACCCTCTCTGTCCCTTCCTCCAGATTCCTGTCCCCTCCTCCACACCCTCTCTGTCCCTTGCTCCAGATTCCTGTCCCCTCCTCCACACCCTCTCTGTCCCTTCCTCCAGATTTCTGGCCCCTTCTCCACACCCCTTTGTCCCTTCCTCCAGATTCCTGCCCCCTCCTCCACACCCCTCTGCCCCCCTTCCTCCAGATTCCTGTCCCCTCCTCCACACCCTCTCTGTCCCTTCCTCCAGATTCCTGCCCCTTCCTCCACACCCCTCTGTCCCTTCCTCCAGATTCCTGCCCCCTCCTCCACACCCCTCTGTCCCTTCCTCCAGATTCCTGTCCCCTCCTCCACACCCCTCTGTCCCTTCCTCCAGATTCCTGTCCCCTCCTCCACACCCTCTCTGTCCCTTCCTCCAGATTCCTGTCCCCTCCTCCACACCCCTCTGTCCCTTCCTCCAGATTCCTGCCCCTCCTCCACACCCCTCTGTCCCTTCCTCCACACCCCTCTGTCCCTTCCTCCAGATTCCTGCCCCCTCCTCCACACCCCTCTGTCCCTTCCTCCAGATTCCTGTCCCCTCCTCCACACCCCCTGTCCCTTACTCCAGATTCCTGCCCCCTCCTCCACACCCCCCTGTCCCTTACTCCAGATTCCTGCCCCCTCCTCCACACCCCTCTGTCCCTTCCTCCAGATTCCTGTCCCCTTCTCCACACCCCTCTGCCCCCCTCCTCCACACCCCTCTGTCCCTTACTCCAGATTCCTGCCCCCTCCTCCACAACCCTCTGTCCCTTTCTCCAGATTCCTGTCCCCTTCTCCACACCCCTCTGCCCCCCTCCTCCACACCCCTCTGTCCCTTTCTCCACATTCCTGCCCCCTCCTCCACACCCCTCTGCCCCCCTTCCTCCAGATTCCTGTCCCCTCCTCCACACCCCTCTGTCCCTTCCTCCAGATTCCTGTCCCCTCCTCCACACACACCCTGTCCCTTCCTCCAGATTCCTGTCCCCTCCTCCACACACACCCTGTCCCTTCCTCCAGATTCCTGCCTCTTCTAGACCTCCTCGGTTGGCTCCATTAGACCCCTTTATTCTCTTTCACCCTCACCTGTTCCCTCCAAATCATCTATCATCCTTCACACCCCTCTGTCCCCCACCCTCTAGACTCCTCTGTCCCCCACCCTCTAGATCCCTCTATTATTATCCTCCAGACCCCCCCCCCCCAACGCCAAACCCCCCTGCACCCACCCCACTATAATCAGACTACTTTGTTCTCTTCAGACACCTCAAGTGGCATCTTATCTCCATTAGAACTCAACATCCCCAACCCTTCTTTGCCCTCACACTTGCCTCGAGTAAGACGCTAGACGCTCCGATAAGCAAGATGGCAAAAATCCCTTAAGGTGTATGGCCGGCTTTAAGCATGTCACAATAACTGTAGTGCTAGGCGAAGAATAGCAGTGAAACAGCTCAGCAAAATGAATATAAGATGAACGTGCATCTGTGTGTCAAACCAAGTAAACAAGTTACAATGGTGGAAAATGAGAAGAGTAATCTCATTTCTAATGGATGATAACCAGTTGTCTTCCAGCCAGCACAATCTTGCCCAACTTATAAGAACTGCGATATTTGCTTGCTCAGAATAAACTCAGACAGATCACACACGGCCGTATCTCTGACTCACAGGCGAAGCTCTCCTCGCCATCCCTTTACACCCAGCTAATGAGATGAAGCGCAACGGTTGGAATCCACTAAAGAGCCAAAAAATAGATAAAATCTGAAATTATCATTACTATGACGAAGAAGAGGAAAACAGAGTAAAAGGTTCCTGTTCTTCAGAGGACGAGGTCAATGCAAACAGCAGACCTGGCTTACACAGGCAGTGTCGTCATAGAGGCCCTCGCTCGCTGTGAACCCATCTCCAATAATATTACATCTTATTGGATTAAGAAGCAATTTTGAGCTATAGTTCACATATGGGACAAAGTAAGAGAAAAATTATCCAATCAAAACATTCATCAACAGGGAACATATCCCCCAATTTATATAATGGTTCCCATCTAGAAGCTACGTCACTCGTGGATGTGTCATTTAAGGGATCAGAAATGCAAAAACTAAAATCTGATAAGATCTGTGATCATTTTAGTGCGGATTTTGGAGATAAAGGTATCAGCAAAATTAGGATTAGGGATGGGTGAAACCATGTGCGCCCAGCTAGGAGAGCTCACCCGATTTCCCTGGACTATATCCCATTCCGAGAGTTCAATCTGGATCATCGCCATTATCTGCTGTGATGAATGTTAACCTCCTCACAGTCACATTAAAATTGGAAAAACACTCCAAAAATGTCACTTTTTTTATTGTAGATTTTTAACATGTGTCTGCAGTAACTCTTGTCGTACAACTCAGGAGACACAATTGTATTTTTAACCTCTTAGTGACAATTTTAGCCTTAAAGGGGTTGTGTCACGTAGATGCAGTTAATACCAGGCCGTTACTAATGTATTGTGATTCTCCATATGGCCTCCTTTGCTGGCTGGATTGATTTTTCTATCACATTATACACTGCTCGTTTCCATGGTTACAACCACCCTGCACTCCATCAGTGGTGGCCGTACTTGCACACTAGAGGATGCGCTCCCACAGTCCCCGCTCAGAGGCCAGAGCCTTTTCCTATAGTGTGCAAGCACGACCACCACTGCTGGATTACATGACAGCGAGCAGTGTATAACGAGATGGAAAAATGAATCCAGCCAGCAAAGGAAGAAATATGGAGAATCACAATACATTAGTAAGTGCCTGGTGTTAACTTCCTCTACATACTGAATGCCACTTGCTGAAGTTAGAGGACCCCTTTAAGGACCAATAATATTTTCCCTCTTTGTGTTCTAGCAGTCATAATATTTAAATTGTTTCTTCTAAATTCTTTTATTATTTTGTGGGATTAGTAGTTTTTTTTAGGAACAACATTTTAACATTATTTTGTGGAATTTATTTACACGTTTACTGTGGTAAAAAGAATCAGCTCTGCAACTGCTCCCCCTCCTCCTCCAGACCGAAGGGGAGATGCTCATATCTCTGGATCAGTACCAGCTAGAGATATGTATTGTTGGAAAGCTGACATTCTAAGCTTTCAAAAAATACCAAAATGACTGCATTATCTTCACTACGTGGGAAAATATCCTGTTAGAAATCGGGATGCAGTGGATGCAGCGGAAAGTGAAAGTAAAAGTAAAAGTAAAAGCAGGTTTTTAACAGTGATATCTCCTGTTTATCTTGGGCTAATACTGTCAATGCCAGCTTTCAACAAGACCAGGCGCATGTTTCTAGCTGCTACCAATCAGGAGACATCTGCAGCTAAAAGGAGCCCCTTCCCCCCTCCACTTCTGCCTGAGCTCAGTCAGGACAGTTTGGTGGGTAAAGGGTTTGTCCAGGGTAAAAAAACATGGCGGCTTTCTACTAAAAACAGTGCCACACCAGTCCATGGGTTGGGTGTGTGGTATTGCAGCTCAGACCCATTCATTTTAATACAGATGAGCTGCGATACCAGACACAACCTGTGGACCTGTTTGTGGAAGCATGCAGCCATGTTCTCCTAGTTCTGGACTTTATTGGTAAGAATGCCCCTGTACCCGGTTCTGTGCCTGGTGGGAGATGGCATTCTACAGTAAATCCTGGAGTGCTAAACCACTTAATGACTGGTCCCGATCGGACCGTTATGACACACCAATTTATTCCTTTTTGCATTTCAGCAGCCATAACTACTTTTTCTATGAAGTGGCGGCTGTATGAGACTTTGTTATATGTGGAAGGAATTGTCCGTTTTGTCGCCCAGTGAGTATTGTACATGTACATTACTGTAATGTATTAGCATACTCCTGTAAAATACATTATAGCCTTGGTAACACAACAGGCTTAGTGTACAGATGACTGGGGGGGTTCTTGGTCTACCAGGGGTGAATGAACAGGGGTCCCCCTATCCTGATTGTGTCACTGGCAGTCTAGACCTTTCAGCATGCTGACAAATCTGGATTTGCAGGCGGCAGATCACTAATAGCAATCTGCCACTGGCACACTGCGTGGCGAGCGGTGACATAGTGATCACTCCTCCCCCTGTTGTGGAGGACACTGCTGCGTGTAATAGCCAGCAGAGGACTCCGCTGCTATCTGCTGATTGCCAGGAGGGAATGCTCCCCACCTACCCCCCTTTAGAGCAGGAGCTACAGAGTGATAAAAACTGTGCTCTACTATAAAGCTTCTTAAAGGGGTTGGTCCAAGATGATGAGCTTCTGATCAGTAGAGATCCTACCATTTGTACCCGACCAATCAGAAGAGCAGGGGGACCAGGATCCAGGTGCTGCTTTGAAAATTGTAGAATATTTTTTGTGGGATGTCCCCTTTAAATGTCATTGTGTGCCCAGTCTATTGCCATCAGACAACTCCTACTGTATCTAATCCATCTATGCCCATACTCCTGACGCCCTATTGTAATATTGTGCTAATTTCATGAATCGTATTGCTCATCACTGGCGACCTACAGCAAGAGCCGATCTACCTGGTACACATATAAATCACATATCAACACTTGTACTAACAGTCGAGGAGGTGGAAGCCCATTAGGTTATACTCAAGCTTTTTCCGAGGGGAAAGTCAAAAATCGGAATAAATCAGCAAAGCCAAGCGTTCTGCAGAACTGTGCTGTTGGCTCGGACCCAGCAGAACTGGCTCTGCAGGCGAGTCTGAAGGAGAAGGCGCTACACTCAACCAATTTCCCCTCTTAGAGTTTTATTAGAGCTGAAAGCATTTTAAAGTAAAGCACATCCCCCGTCATTACTGCCAGATAAACTGTCTACAACACTCCGAGTTCGCTCGATGGGAGACAATGCCAGCTGGTCCCAGGGAGGATACGCAGGAGGTTAGTCATCGAATGTTTTACGGTACGCTATGGCAGGAGAGCACATTCTCCTTTAATAGGCCTTTCACTTTCACTCAGCTCTCATATAAAAGGACCATGAACGAAAGAAAAAACTCTATTTATGACCAAAAGAATGGATTTAATTGTTTACATAATCCTAATAAAGTTTAGGGCTAGCCTCCCGAGGAATGAGCGGGGGCCAGGCCAGCAAAGTGTCATTTCATCCCGACGGCGGAGCACACGTTCTCGAGAATTGACATAGGCACCTGTGAGTCTGGCTGTCCTCCCACTATAAGTTGCAGCATAGCCTGCTGACAAGCTGTAAATCCCCCCCACCGCGCTACACGTTACTGTGTATATTGGGAGTCAGAAGTGAGAGGACATGAGCTTGGTGATGAGATGAAAGATACTTCAGGAGACTGTTATAAGGTTGGCACAGGATAACATGAGTCTGGGGTATTCGCCACTAAATGGAGTGGACATTATCACAGGCAGGACAGGTGAATGACAGGTGCAACACTGGTGAGAGAGCCTAGCCATGAGTCCGGTCAATGAAGTCAGGCAACCCAGCTCAAACCCAGGAAATGATAGAAAACTCACTTACAGGCGGAGGATCCAGGGCAGGAATCTTCATTTTAAATCCCTGCCCTTTTTGAGCTTTGGAGTCCAGTGGGAGGTCCCTGAAAGCTCTCCGTATAGACAGTCACAGAGGCAAGACTGTCAATCATTGAGAAAAACTGCCCACTGCTCTCCTAAGCAAAGACAGAGCAGGGAGTTAAAGGGTTCTCCGGAAATGATTTAAATGGATTGTGTGCAGGACTGGTCACCACCACTCACACAGCTACCTTGGGGGGTGAAGCCTCATTATACACGACATGTTTTCAGGCTGCTCAGCCATAATAGCATATCATAGGCAGGGTCACCTCCTTACCATCTACTGCAGAGCTGTGTAGTGAGGCCACCAGTCCTGCTCACACTCTAGGACTGGTTACTGGCTTTGACTTCGACACCACAGACCTGCTGTCTGTCCGAAGACAATTCAGCAAACGATGTGGCTGATCGGCTATAAATCATATTTAACATTTATGTTTGTAATACAGTTAGAAGAACTGACCATAGGACAACCAATACTACTTTAAAGTGGTTCTCCGGTTGTTAGAAGTTATCCCCTATCGACAGGATAGTAGCTAACTATTAGACTGGTGAGGGTCTTACTGCTTGGACCCCTACCGATCACATGTACCCTCTACAGCCCCCCTGAAGTGAACAGAGTGGCCAGTGTGGCCGCGTCATTCATTTCTATAGCACTTTCGGAGATAGCCAAGTACAGCACTCGCCTATCTCCAGAACTTCCCTAGAGATGAATGGAGAGTCCGAAAGCAGGTGGGCCACCATTCCCACAATCAGTGGGGGTCCCAGCAGTAGTACTCCCACCAATGTGATAGTTATCCCCTATCCTGTCGATAGGGAATAACGGCTAACAACCAGAATACCGTTTATGTGACACTAGACACAAGTCTGTTTCTGATTGGCGTGACCGACGTCTGACTTGTCTAATGTCTTTAATGTGGTTACACTTAATGTATAACTAACCTTCTAGGAGAATAACCAAAACCAGGTGGCGAGGACGGGACCTATGGAAAATTGTTGGCAGACTTGTGGTGAACAATAGCTGGAGAAGCATTCAAAACCCCAACATCCAGCAAAGAGACTAATAAACCATTATTTCATCCATTTTCCAACATATCCCAAACTGATGCCTTTCTGCTCACAAAATAAAAATTGCTTTAAGTGTCTGGCTCTGCTTATCTGCAAACTTGTAAAACTTCAGAAGAACAGCTGACAAGCAGATCCACAGCAATGCATGTGCACAGGCAGACGATGGCACAGGCGGCTAGAACAAGTATCTAGGAACAGAAGTGTGACTAGCCAGGGCAGAACCGCATCCAATAAAATGCCCATAGAGCTGCCAACCGTGGGGCCCGAGTCAGTTCTGGCCGCTACCTGGTAAGTGGTTTTCCAGGAGTAAATATTAAAGGGAATATACCATGACTGATAACAAAAACATCATATGTACATGAAAATTCCTTTCCAACAAAACTAGAACCAGCCCTGTGCCAAACATGGGTCCAGAGATCTCCCCATTCACTGCTCAGGGGGCGTGTCCATTCTGCTGGCAGCTCAGGGGGGCGTGTCCATTCTGCTGGCAGCTCAGGGGGGCGTGTCCATTCTGCTGGCAGCTCAGGGGGCGTGTCCATTCTGCTGGCAGCTCAGGGGGCATGTCCCAGCTCACCCCGCATCACAGCTCAGGAGGCAGTTGAAGGATGAAACTGAGCAAGTGTGGCCTTCTCAGTGAACAGGACAAAGAAATAAGAAATAAAACAAACAGCAGGTGGCGCTATACAGATACATTGTATTGAATAACACACTACAACCCCTTAAAATATGTGTATATTAGAAAAGTTTATGATTTAGGGTCCATTCACACGTCCGTTGTTTCTTTCCTGATCTGTTCCGTTTTTTGCGGAACAGATCTGGACCAGATCTGTACCCATTCATTTTCAATGGGTCCTGAAAAAAAATCAGACATTGAGCTGTCCGATTTTTTTCAGGACCCATTGAAAATGAATGGGTCCAGATCTGTTCCGCAAAAAACGGAACAGATCAGGAAAGAAACAATGGACGTGTGAATGGATCCTTACTATTCTCTAATCAAATCTCTAATATCCCTTTCTAACAGGAGAGTTGACTGGTGCAGTTCTGGTGCTCGAGACCACCAGAAAATCCCCGACTTCATTGGACAGCGCTCACTCCTCAAACAGTGACCACGAGAGGTTTCATGCAGCCAGTCACACAATTGACAGTCCATGCAATACATAGACGGACTGGGTCCACACATCAGTGTGAGCAAGAGACAGAGCGAGTGAGCCAAAGATGGGTTATAAAGAGGGTCCTGAGCAGAAACCCCACTGAATGATACCCAAATGCCCAGGAATGGGGCATACAGAAAGGGGTTGCCAGAAGAAGAAGAGCCACTGCAATGAAGCTGAATCATATTGGTAATTTTTGTCCATGGTTTAGCGCCAAGTATGCTGACAGGCTGAACACCACCTGGATTCAACATGGCGCCCTGACAAGTAAATGCATTCAGGTGTTTGGATGCAACAATCTGCAAAGCTCAGCTGTGGCTTAAATGCTTTTCCTTGAGGCCAATGATTCATCCAGATTCATATCAATATTAAATTAGAAAATAATTGCACATCTGTGACCCGGATACAATGTATTAAAAGTATCAGTTACCCAGGAGTTCAAGAGCTACAGATTCCAGAGAAAAAAAATTTCCATTTGCCAAAATACAAGCCTAATTTACAAATGCCCCGAGGAAGCTAACAAGCTGGGGCCTCTCACTAGACAGATACAGGAAGGGAGGAGAGCACATGAAAATGAATGCCCCACAGGATTAGAGGGGTTTCGATGAGGATGGTGGCACTTCAATTTACATCCCAATTTAATACAATGGATCTTTTGGCTCGGGTCTTTGATGTTTGGTAGTATTAGGTAGTAGACTTTGTATTTCAATATGAGCCACAATCATTTTCAGATCTTTGACGTTTATCAACATTTATTTCATAAATGATCTAAACCCCAAGACGCAAGTAAAATCTGTTTTGGCGAGCAGATATTGCTGGGAATGGATGCTGTCACTGAGCGCTCCTGCCACACGGAGGGACAGATCTGCTCT
The DNA here is from genome assembly GCF_014858855.1 of Bufo gargarizans. NCBI lineage: Eukaryota > Metazoa > Chordata > Amphibia > Anura > Bufonidae > Bufo > Bufo gargarizans. The sequence goes on along the minus strand of NC_058089.1, from coordinate 131,407,234 downwards.
TCCTGCATCGCCTCTATTCGCACGTGCGTGTCGGGACCTACACACAGCTGCTTGCAGTGGGCGGCATGTGTGTAGCCTCCGGCTGCCTTCTGGGTTCAGAAGGAGGCTGGCTGCTCTGACTACTGACTACCGTCAAAGTGTTTTGTTTTTGTTAGATTTTTTGGGAGGGGGTGAATGCTGCGACTGCCTTGCGCTCTAATATCTAATGAGTGGACATGCACTGAACATAAAAGGGCAGATTCATCACTGCTTGTTTGAACACCATCTTATGGCATAAAAAATTAGGGCACACGGTATATTTTTGCTATAATTTGCAACTTTCCAAGCTCTTTGAAAGGGCCAAGCAAAGTGGGCAGGGCTTAGCTGGTGGGCGTGGCCTTCCATAGCCCAGCAGACGAGCTATAATTTACACCAGAACCTGGTTATACTGGGGACACTGCGGGGGCCATTCCTTATTCTGGGAAACACAATGGTGGCCAATGGATGTCTAGGGGGCATTTCATATACTGAGGGCACAAGGGGTTGGGATTTAAAAAAAAAAAAAAAAAGCCTATGAAATCCATTTACAAAAACGTCCATTAAAAAACAGATGAAAGGCCAGAAATTGGATGCACACACAGATGAAAAAGGGCCATGAAAAACTGTCTGTTTTTAATGGCCTCCATGTCAATGTACCCTAAGGAGAACATTTTTGTAAGTTAACAACAGAAGACAAAAGACAAGTAACACGATCAGCATTGTTTTCAGAGGTCGTCTACTCAAGCGTGAAATTAAAGGACTCTCATTTACCTCAAACTTTCTTCTGCCTGTAAGGCACATAACTATTGCTAAAAGGACATAAGGAGATACGTGAACGTCTCTAAAAAGCTTTGCTGGACAACGTCAGGACAGGAACAAGTATTTATTGAAAACAAATTCAAGGCGTGCCGTGGACTTGCAGAATAACATCATGAGTTTATGTACATATATTGCCCTGAAGACCCTTCAGTGTTACGGTATCTCGGCTTCCGGGGCTTAATCTTT